>NC_083586.1:21310283-21462783 GCF_027579695.1 Neoarius graeffei
GTTTGGACTGGGCCAGGATAGGATGCCTTGCTTATCGACACAACACAACACCTGAAACACACACACACACACACAAATATCCAGAAAGATCCAAATTTCCACAAGCAATAACTGTTTATTTTTCAAATACAAAAAAAAAATGTTGGATATCTAATTAAAACACAGGCTATTAAAGGAAAATACTCAACCATGGCATGGTGTGATGAAGTGTAGTTATTGCTAGCAACCAAAGTTTATTATTTTCCTATTTCAGCATGTCCTAAAGTGTTTTATTTCACATGTACCAAGGAAACTAGAATTTAGGACCTGATTACAGACTTTGTTTCATTGCATTTCAGCAGAATTCCAACCAGGAAACATGAGATGTGGGAGCCTATAACAGTTGGGAAGTCTAGCTTTCTAGACCAGGAACACACTTGAATGACTTTGACACACACACACACACACACACACACACACACACACACACACACACACACACACACACACACACTTACAGTAACAGAGCCTAGGTTGTGCAGCAGACTCGCAGTGTGACAGAGCGCTGAAGATTGTCCGAAAAGCACAGCGAGAAACTTTCCACATGTTAGCTTCCACATTTCCTGTTTGTCAAAATCAACAACAAAGTCGATAACATTTTTCACATCTGACACTGAATAAAACAAAATTTATACACAACAGGTGTTGCCAAGCAAAACAAACCTCACCCGGCAGCACTTATTTTATAACTATATGTTGATAATGGTAATATTTCTCAATCATCAGGTGTCATTCCTCTGAAAATCCATGACCTTGGGCTTGACATTTCAAAGTCGTTCAAGGTCAAAGGTCATGGTGTCAAATGAAAGCCCATATGGCACTTCCTATAAGTTGATAATGGTAAATATCTGTCTACCATCAACTGTTTTCAAGTTACAGCCCTCTGAAAATTGAGTTTGACCTTTGAAACTCACTCAAGGTCAAATATAATGGTGCCAAATCAAAGGCCATATGGGAGTTCCTATATGCTCATAAGAGTAAACATCTGTCTATCGGCAATCGTTTTTGAGTTATAATGGAAAATGACATTTTGACCTTGTGGTGACCTTGACCTTCACCTTGACCTGATTACCCCCAAAATTTAATCAGGTAATCTATGGACCATTGCCCACCTACCCTGAAAATTTGAAGTCAATCAGTGCAACCGTCTAGACGCTAGATTGTTAACAGGCAGACACACAAACAAACAGACAAACAAACAAATAAACAAACAAACCGCACTGATTACAATACCTCACCCCGCTTATTCTGTCATGGTAAAAATGCAATAAAGTGTAAACACCTGTCAGAAACCCACAGTTTTACCTTTGACACTGGAAACACCTTCCATTAATGTTAGATAAACAGTAATGGTGTAACGGTTGTAGTTTCCTTTCAAGGGTCTTTTTTTATTTTGGCATAATGATGATTTTTCAGTTATGTGTTACAAAATGTTTACGTCGACAAAATTACTGTCTATGGTAAGTTACCTGAGATGTTTTAGGATACCTTCTAAACATTTCCATGTGAACAACACGACTGATAATTGGAGCTTACCCACAAGGCCGTTGGCTGAGGGTCCAGCTGAAGGAGGACTCGCACTTCGCCGTATATTCCAACCAAGAACCAGAGCAGCGGGAAGGTCAGGGGTAAAAGCGGCAGGATGCCATTGACCTACAGCATAGCAGGACGAGTGCATCATATAGTAGGGTTTATGATGGACAATAATGTATAACACAGAGAGGATTGTCATAATATATGTGTGTGTGTGTGTGTGTGTTGTACTGGTAGCTGCAGTAGTGTAATATGCCACGGTCCAACTCCAGGAGCTCCCAGAACGTAGCGCAGTGTGTTCAAGACCAGCAACACCATCTAGTTTTGGTAGAAAAAACTTTTATACAAGAATCACTTTGTTTAGTTGTTAGCCAACCTTACTTCCTTTGCATGATCTAAAAACTCATATGTAAGATACACAACATGAAACGCCTGATACACACTGAAACATAAACATACAGTACAACCCCGATTCCCAAAAAGTTGGGACAAAGTACAAATTGTAAATAAAAACGGAATGCAATGATGTGGAAGTTTCAAAATTCCATATTTTATTCAGAATAGAACATAGATGACATATCAAATGTTTAAACTGAGAAAATATACCATTTAAAGAGAAAAATTAGGTGATTTTAAATTTCATGACAACAACACATCTCAAAAAAGTTGGGACAAGGCCATGTTTACCACTGTGAGACATCCCCTTTTCTCTTTACAACAGTCTGTAAACGTCTGGGGACTGAGGAGACAAGTTGCTCAAGTTTAGGGATAGGAATGTTAACCCATTCTTGTCTAATGTAGGATTCTAGTTGCTCAACTGTCTTAGGTCTTTTTTGTCGTATCTTCTGTTTTATGATGCGCCAAATGTTTTCTATGGGTGAAAGATCTGGACTGCAGGCTGGCCAGTTCAGTACCCGGACCCTTCTTCTACGCAGCCATGATGCTGTAATTGATGCAGTATGTGGTTTGGCATTGTCATGTTGGAAAATGCAAGGTCTTCCCTGAAAGAGACGTCGTCTGGATGGGAGCATATGTTGCTCTAGAACCTGGATATACCTTTCAGCATTGACGGTGTCTTTCCAGATGTGTAAGCTGCCCATGCCACACGCACTAATGCAACCCCATACCATCAGAGATGCAGGCTTCTGAACTGAGCGCCGATAACAACTCGGGTCGTCCGTCTCCTCTTTAGTCCGAATGACATGGCGTCCCTGATTTCCATAAAGAACTTCAAATTTTGATTCGTCTGACCACAGAACAGTTTTCCACTTTGCCACAGTCCATTTTAAATGAGCCTTGGCCCTGAGAAGACGTCTGCGCTTCTGGATCATGTTTAGATACGGCTTCTTCTTTGAACTATAGAGTTTTAGCTGGCAACAGCAGATGGCACGGTGAATTGTGTTCACAGATAATGTTCTCTGGAAATATTCCTGAGCCCATTTTGTGATTTCCAATACAGAAGCATGCCTGTATGTGATGCAGTGCCGTCTAAGGGCCCGAAGATCACGGGCACCCAGTATGGTTTTCTGGCCTTGACCCTTACGCACAGAGATTCTTCCAGATTCTCTGAATCTTTTGATGATATTATGCACTGTAGATGATGATATGTTCAAACTCTTTGCAATTTTACACTGTCGAACTCCTTTCTGATATTGCTCCACTATTTGTTGGCGCAGAATTAGGGGGATTGGTGATCCTCTTCCCATCTTTACTTCTGAGAGCCACTGCCACTCCAAGATGCTCTTTTTATACCCAGTCATGTTAATGACCTATTGCCAATTGACCTAATGAGTTGCAATTTGGTCCTCCAGCTGTTCCTTTTTTGTACCTTTAACTTTTCCAGCCTCTTATTGCCCCTGTCCCAACTTTTTTGAGATGTGTTGCTGTCATGAAATTTCAAATGAGCCAATATTTGGCATGAAATTTCAAAATGTCTCACTTTCGACATTTGATATGTTGTCTATGTTCTATTGTGAATACAATATCAGTTTTTGAGATTTGTAAATTATTGCATTCCATTTTTATTTACAATTTGTTCTTTGTCCCAACTTTTTTGGAATTGGGGTTGTACAAGACCGTTTGCCTTTTCATCCAGAGATTGCAAGTCCATACTGTCTGGGCGGGAGGGGCATACGCTGTCTGCCCTGTCAATCACAGCAAGACCAGCCAATCACAGGTGTCTGTGAGTTTGTATATGCAGAAGACGGTGGACAGCTGCTGTGAAGTGACTATATTTGCTTTGTGGATTTGTTTTTCTGATAACATTAAGTGTAACGATAAACTATAAAGATAAATTAAAATGCTCTTTAATTCTTCTATTTGTCTATTAATAAAAAGTTGAATCATTGGCATACTGCTGTAGTATAAGAGGAATAAAACACTTCAGAATGCACATCACAAAACACTATTCAGCTATGAAATGAAAGCATTCACATAAAAACACTTCGGAAGTAGAGTACATTATGTGTTGTTAATTGTGCAACGATTTCTAATTAGCAATGAATGAAAAATAAAATTCCAGACTCACCAAAGCTAGTGGAACAGGACCTCGCTCGAGTAACATCTGGACTGTGAAGCGTTCATTATCCAACACGGAGACTGGTCTGTGCTGAGAAAGCTCCAAACACCTCCTGAACACAGGCGGGAAAAACAGCAACAGTATTTGACAACATAAAACATGGAGCAGTTATTTAGAGTTAATGATGCAAGATCATTAGCTAATAGGACGATACAAATTTGCGTATTTTATTATCAATGTGCTTGATATAATCAATATTAGGATGGAACACAGTGAATGAATGAAGACAACCAGAAATAATCAGCGAACAAGTTTCATGTTTCATTGTTTTTTTTCCCTATCAAATGTTAATACTTTCGATTTCATACCTTTTCATAACTGTAATCTCTCTTTTCTACGTACGCTTTGTATTTCTATTAGCATTCAGCTCATTTGTGTAGTCAGCTAGCTAGCATGTAAGAGATTAACAGTAACGCTGTTATAAGCTACACACTTATGTTTTGGTTTCTTGGTCAAAAAAGCTATCAGTAACTAAAATCAGTGTTTGATCTGAAGCATTTTTATTTGTTGATGAATCTTTAAGTAAATGAATTAAAGAGATAGCTTATTAACTCGCCCAGGATGGAGTCCACCGGGGGCAAGGTATTGTTTTTGGTGGGGTTTCTTTGCTTGTTTCTTTGTTTCTTTGTAAACGATATTATGGGAAAATGGCTGGACCAATCTTCATGAAACTTTCAGGATAGATGGGCATTGGTCTCAAATAGAACCTCCAACATTTTGAGGGTCATCCAGTCAAGGTCACTAAAAAAGTCAAAATAATTTTTGTTGTGTCTACTGCCTCATATAGAGGCGCTAGCCACTACGTCATCATGCTGTAAGAATGTGAGTGTAACAATCGCGCACTGCACATGCGCATACACATGTTCCGATTAAAATGGCCGGTGAGTGTATACAATTTGGTTCACCATTCGAAATAAATGGACTAGACTAAAGAAATCACTTTCAGACATGTTTATGCTTATTACAGAGGGAAAGTGCGTTCCACTGAGCTCTAGCGCCAGGCCATTTCCAGGAAATAAGAGTTTCAGTCATGGCGAAAGTGTGTGTATATCAGCCTCGGTTCGGAGGTTTCAGTTTTGAAAACTGTAAGAGGTAAGAGTAGAATAATATAAAGTACAGACACTTGGTATATTTTACTTCTGTGATTTTTAAATTGTTCATTTTTGGATTACGCTTCATTTTTGTGGCTACTGCCTCATAGTGTAAATATATATGCTATATTTACTGTATGGACATGGGATCAGAAAACAATTTTATTTATAAGCAGTAGCCACATGTACCCATAGGGTACCTATTTTTTTTCATGATATTTTCCTTCATATTCATCAGAAGTGCTCCCGGGCGAGGTTTGTTTTGCCTGGAAACACTTGTTAAGTATGTTACTCCTTTAATTTGAATGATTTTGAAGCTGTGCTGTATTTCAACCTTTACCAGAGGATTTATTTTGATAATTATTCGATGTTTACTTGAGAAAAGAATCTGAGTACTTTTTACAACCTCTGCTAGATGCGAAAGCTGGTTAGGATAGTTAAATGCCAAGCTATGCTAATTATGAATTAGCATGTACAGTTCATTAGAGTGTTAGAATTCCGAACACAGTATGTACTTCTATCACTGATTATATAGAATTGTTACAAATTAGAAAACAGAGATTAAGACCCAGATTCTGATCCCTGATAATGAAATCCCTGAAAGAAAGTACACCTGAGATTTGGATAAACCAGACTTGAAAGTGAACCCTTCATCTCCTGGGAAGCACAGATGATCATTACACTACGGACATCAACATTTTAAGCCAATTCTTGGACATGGTATGTATGGAGTGGAAATTTTACATTTCCATCAACTCACTGAACTACTTCAACTGCTGGAGTGCGAGTGACCCTGAAAAGCTGAGGCTGGAGCAAACGGTGGGGTCGTGACCTTTCATGATCTAGAGGGGATGGAGGACTTGAGAGATGACTGAACACATCGCTTTGAGACAGGATGACGTGTTCTTCTTCCTGTAGTGAGGGGTGGGACAGACAAAGCTGAAGGAAGGATACAATATCTTTGATTTGTCTTAAAATATACTTTGTCATGTCCAAACTGAGTAAATAAAACAATCGTCTGCTTCTACTAGTCTCTTTGTATCCTTGACCAGTCTCGCTATACTCTGAGTAACTCTGAGCTATGTGTGCTGACCTGGATACCCCTGAGCTCAGTGGGGGCCTCGCTGCCTGGACGCAGAGAGATGATGTCACCTTCTACGAGGAGACTGACGGGTAAGTTAACCAATCGGCCGTCTCGGTATGTCCACTGTAAAGTCACAGCAGGAAGGGAGGGAACGAATAGGTCCTCTGTGTCTTTCAGCCAGTCAGAAGGTGGATGCAGCAAAAAGTCTACAGCAAGTAAGAATTTTATATTAGAACTACTGCTAACTACTACTACGAGCTGGCCTAGTGGTTAGCATGTCTGCCTCTTGATCAGGAGATTGTGAGTTCTACTCATGGTCAGGTCACACCAAAGTCCATTATCAAAATGGTACCATCTGCAATACAAATGTGAGTAGGGTGTCAAACTCTCATGGTTACCAGAGGACCAGCCTCCCACTGTAACCCTAGCTGTGTAATAGGTGAGAGGCCAAGGGCTATGGAAACAGAGATTGGCGCTGCCCTGTGTGCCTTAAGGGCCTCGTTAGTACTGGGATAATTAGTACTGCCTTGGAACACCAGGTGCTGGCACAGGGAGGGACTTTGACGTTTTTTTTTTTTTTAGTACTACCACTACTACTAATAATAATTGTACAAGTCATAGTGATATTAATATTATTATTACCTCTCACATGTTTATATGGGAAAACAACAGAGAGGACATGTCAGGGCCTTTTAGCCCAAACATATCAACATTTCCAATCTCATCTCATCTCATTATCTCTAGCCGCTTTATCCTGTTCTACAGGGTCGCAGGCAAGCTGGAGCCTATCCCAGCTGACTACGGGCGAAAGGCGGGGTACACCCTGGACAAGTCGCCAGGTCATCACAGGGCTGACACATAGACACAGACAACCATTCACACTCACATTCACACCTACGCTCAATTTAGAGTCACCAGTTAACCTAACCTGCATGTCTTTGGACTGTGGGGGAAACCGGAGCACCCGGAGGAAACCCACGCGGACACGGGGAGAACATGCAAACTCCGCACAGAAAGGCCCTCGCCGGCCACGGGGCTCGAACCCGGACCTTCTTGCTGTGAGGCGACAGCGCTAACCACTACACCACCGTGCCGCCCTAGCATTTCCAATGTTATATTTAATTTCTTTCACAATTTCATTATAATTATTCTCTTCTAATTCTAATTTGGCCTCATTTTTGATCAAATTCACTTCAGAAATGAAAGGGGTACTGTCCTAAAACCATTAAAATTGAGTTATCCAATGAGATTTTTTTGTTTGTTGTTTCTAGGCAGAGAAGAGCTGGCTCACTCATTGGTTGGGACTTCATTGCTAGGACAGAAGGCCATGGCAGTGTATGTTTATGTTGGAAGTGACAGATGAATTAACCAATCAGATTTTGATTTACAGTGGGTGGGACCAAACAATTATTGCCCTTGGCCTTCCCGAAGGCCAATGCTAGTGGTCAAGCCAGTGCTACCAAGAGCAAGTAGCACAGGCTAATGACCGAGAAACTAAGAACTCTGTCTCTAAACTCTTCTTCCACACACATGTAGCAATGTCATAATTTCATCTGAATAAAGTTTTTTTTTTTGGGGGGGGGGAGGGGTTGTGAACTTCCTCAAATCCCTTTATTGTAAAATATGTTAATTTGTTGGCTTCCATTAATGGTTCCACTATTGTTTCTGATGGGGTGCTAATTAGTCTAACACACCTGTGGACATTATCGTGCTTGGGATGTCTGGAAAGGGGTAAGCTGGCTACGTGCATCCTGCATGGACAATATTCATTAATATAGTATATATTTTTTTATTTTAACCGTGCTTGGGATGTCTGGAAAGGGGGATGCCAGAATTCTTTCCCCTGTCTCTGTGTGTTGGTCATTCATTGTTTTCCAGAATAAATGCTGACAGATCAACTCTTCACCTCCTCTGCATCATTTATTAGCCACACAGAGACTTTTAGTTATTAGGAGAGTAACTGACTGGTTATAGTCGGTTACACACACTCACCACAGTATTTTTCACTCAGACTTACTGTAAGTATGCATTTCCTGATATAATTCACTTAGTTACTTTTAAAATCAACATCAACAGCTAAACACAACAGAGCTACCTGGCACCCTTCTGCAAATCCCTTGCAAAATCTTTTGTCCTGGTGCTTTTTTGATGTGTCTGGCTAAGTTTTGGCTGAGCTGAAGTCCCAGCTCTAATAGTAACAGTTCACCACTGGAAAACACTAAATTATTTCTAAAATAATTATTTAAAAAAAAAAAACAGTTGTTTGCATCTATTTAATAACTTAGGGTTTGACTCAAACCTCTACATTAAATCTGTACACTACTGCTGAATTTAAACAAACTGTTTTGTACATTAGCAAATTTATTACGATCCCCTATGTGTGTGTGTGTGTGTGTGTGTGTGTGTCCATAGATCCAGACGCTACCCTGTAAAGTATTCAGCAATGTTTCCACTCGTCGCGGCATCTCCAACATCTTCAGCTGCTGAAGAGCTGCCATGGCAACCAGGTCAGCCAAGAGGAGGAGCAAAAGAGCACAGCTACTGATCAAAGCTGTGCTGTCACTATGGCAACCAAATAGGAAGATCAAGTATGAATATGTTGAGAAGAGTGTGTATATTTAGTTATGTACACAGAATATTATATTATCATTGTCATTGATTGTAAAAAGTTATAACAAAATATAAATACCTACGTTGTACATTAATTAATTTACGTCAGTGATACGTTCTTGAATCTTAAGCGCATGGGGTCCGAATAAAAATTAAACAGGCTTTATCAAGCTTCTATACATTTTGCACTAGGACCACTAATGAGCAGACTTTTGTTCATTGCACAGTTCCGACAAATTTGTCTGTTTGGAACCCTAATAAGGAAACATTTTGGCCTTCCTGAATAGCCCAAATAACCTTGGATAACCTGAAGAGGGAGTTATTCAGAGAAGCAACCAAGATGCCAATGTTAACATTTGGGGAAAAGGTTATCTGGTTTAAACAGACCAAAAATGAACATGACAAAAAGTGTTACATTTGCTGGTAGCCTAACAAACACCCTGTGAAGCATGGTGGTGGGAGCATCATGCTGATTGTTAGCCTTGGCCCCTTGGTTGTCTCACTGTGTATCCCCTCTTTACCCGTTCTTTATGATTTTTCATCAACGGCCTCCTCTAAGCAGAGTGCCGTGAACATTCAGTTTTTATAATTAATTATAGAAAAAAACAGCTTCTCTGGAAGATTTCAGGCAGTTGGACTCTTGTGAGTGTGTCATATGTGCCAGGTGTGATTGTGTGTCACCTGTTTTGATCAAAGGCGTGGCATGTGATTAAGCTAGCTGCACATAGGGTGATCAGTAAAGCTCCTGGCCAGTGTATACTGGACCAATGCACAGAATGATGCAAAAAACATCTGCTCCAGGCAGCCTAAATAAATAAATAAATAAATAAATGCATACATACATACATACATAAATAACTAAATAAATAGTGTTTTTTGCTTTGCTTTTATATATATATATATATATATATATATATATATATATATATATATATATATATATATATATATATATATAAACTAAATTTCATGTATACCTAGTGATAAGTACAAAAATTAAATAATGCTAAAATACTTGGATGTTTGCAATGCTATACTGTATATTATAACTGAAAGATATTTATGAGAAAGAGAACTAGAGCAGCAACGACATGTTTTGTGGCTGAACCTGGCAAATGCATATGGATCAATGCTACACAAACTCATCAAGCTTGCTCTGCTTCAGCACCATGTTCCCAGGAAAATTAAGGACCTTATCCTGGACTATTACAGCAACTTCAAGTTAAGAGTCACTGCTGGGTCTGGCACATCAGACTGGCATCGGCTCAAGAAGGGAATTATAACAGGCTGTACAATTTCAGTTCTTCTTTTCACCCTTGCCATGAACATGGTAGTCAAGTCAGCAGAGCCAGAATGCAGAGGTCCCTTGACTAAAGACCAATTTATGCTGCCAACCCAGTACTCGTAGATAGCATCGCAGACAATGTCTGCATAGCCCCCCCACCTTCGCAGACGCTCTGCGCGCACCTCCCAAAAATTGTGACCACCGCAGAAGCCTCGCAGACAGCGCCACAGACAAGAGGGCTCTGATGGTCCGCTGTACACGCACTTCCGCTTCCCTACTTTCCCGGTTTGGTTTGTTTTCACGAGTGGCATTTTTAAAAACACGAGCGAAGATGGAGCAGCATGAAGAGCGGTTGATTGAGGAAGTACATACATCTATACGACTCCAGTTCTAGTCATTATAAAAAAAAAGTTCTAGTCATTATAAGTAACCGGAGGATAAACACTCCACTAACCACACCCACCAACTACTCCTAGCGACTTCGCGCCCCCTTGCGTTGTGCCAGTGAATAACATCGCGCACGCCTATTATCCCCGCTCAACAATAAATCACAACTGTCTGCGAAAAGCTATCTGCGAAAGCCTTGTCGCAAGAGCATGCAGAGGCCTTAAGGCTACATCCACACAACAACGGCAACGAGATTTTTTTTTTAAATATCGCGTCCACTTGGGCAACGGATCAGTAAAATTTTAGGTACATATGGCAACGCAGCGCTTGCTGAAAACGATGCAATACACATGCCGCACCTCTATGTGCGCTGTAAGATGGTCCCATCGGAGACACCAGAACAATAGAAGAAGTAGACGCATGCGCATAAACCCCTTCTTCTGTAGCATTAGCCACATAAAGTTTTGATTATTAATCAGTAGCATAAAACAAAAGACGTGGAAAGAGGAATGAATGGGGGTAGATGGAAGCCGGTACGCCAACATTCTGATATCCTCCAGAATTCTTTAATGGTCCGGAATAAATTGAATGCTACACGTTGATGGATTACTTTGTTCTTCTACGCCCTTTTTGAGGAATGTATTGTCAGACTTAAACCAACATCTGAAGAGGTGAGATCGCTCCTTTTTTTTCCTATTTTTGCTGGCGGGATTGTTTTTGTTTTTGGAAAGCGCACGGGCGGTGCGTGGTTTGGTACTGCTTCCACAGTGTTTGGACTAAAGACTCTGCCCTAAGGGCTATTCTCTCTCTCTCTCTCTCTCTCTCTCTCTCTCTCTCTCACTTTGCACCATTACACAATAAATATTCACAGTGAAAATATTTTGTAAGCGTGTTTCATGAACCAAGTTATAGGATTTATTGACAACTTGCATTGAGTTCGTTACACTTCTACCCGGCGTGAAGCACTGACAGTCATGTGGTTGTGACATCATCATAAACAAATCCGTTCTACTCATTCAGACGACTTCGCAACGGGGCCTTTGCCAGATTTTTCCACTCTGGAACCCGTTCTCAAAAGATTTTGTTTTGGGACACCCAAAACGCCGGTGCCGTGTGGACGCCAGGCCGAAATGATAAACAATTTTATCAGATTCACCTGAATCCGTTGCCATGTGGACAGGGCCTAAGTCTGGAGTCTGACAACCACCTATAAGAGCCTTCATGGATGATCTGACCGTGACCACAATATCAGTTGCAGGCAACAGGTGGATCCTTCAAGGCCTAGAGAAACTCATTTCCTGGGCAAGAATGAGCTTTAAGCCAACAAAATCCAGGTCTCTAGTGCTGAAGAAGGGGAGAGTAGTGGATAAGCTCTGGTTTTCTATTGCCAGAACCACCATCACGTCCATTATGGAGCAGCCAGTCAGGAGCCTCAGGAAGATCTTTGACTACAGCCTGAACGACACTGCATCCATCAGAATGACCAGTGAAGAGCTCGGGACTTGGCTCACCAAGGCGGACAAGTCTGGTTTGCCAGGGAGGTTCAAAGCCTGGATTTACCAGCATTCTGTGCTTCCCTGAATCTTGTGGCCCCTGCTGATATACACAGTACCGATCTCCATGGTTGAGTCTCTAGAAAGGAAGATCACCAGCTACTTGCAGAGGTGGTTTGGACTCCAATGCAGCCTGAGCAGTGCTGCTCTATATGGCACCACTAACACCTTGCAGTTCCCAGTCAGTGGCCTCACTGAGGAATTCATGGTGTTGCGGACTCAGGAAGCTCTGCAGTACAGAGAATCCAAAGACCCAAAGGTGGCAACAGCTGGCATCCAGGTTCAGACAGGCAAGAAGTGGAGTGCAGCCAGATCCTTGGAGGTGGCAGAGTCATGCCTGAGGCAGAGGATGCTGGTGGGGTTCGTTGCAGTAGGGCAGGCAGGCATTGGCTATGTCGCGACTATCACAGTTGACAAAGCCCAAGGCAAGGAGTGGCAGCACCTCATCCAGGAAGAAGTCCAAGCAGGCACGAAGGAAGTCCGGGCCAGCAGGATGGTGGGGCTGGGACAGCAAGGGGCATGGATGAGATGGGAAAATGTCCTGCAACAGAAGGTCACATGGTCTAACCTCTTGCAAGCAGACTACCATCGTGTAAGGTTCTTGGTCCAAGCTGTATATGACACCTTACCAAGTCCAGCAAACCTCCATGTCGGGCAAGAGCAGAACACCTACCTGCCCTCAATGCTCCAGAAGAGGTTCCTTGAAACATCTCCTCAGTGGTTGCCCAAAAGCCCTGGGAGATGGTTGCTACCATTGGCGACATAACCAGGTCCTCAAGGCAATTGCGGATAGTGTAGCCACAGCTATCCACAACAACAAGGGCCACCACCAGTCCAAAAGGATTGACTTTGTGGGAGCTGGTGAGAAGCCGCACCCACATTTAGGACCAAAGGCTGGCCTCCTCACCACCAGCAGCAACTGGCATTTGGAAGTGGACCTTGGCAAGCAGCTTAAATTCCCAGCCCAGATAGTACCATCACTTCTGCAGCCAGACATAATCATTGTCTCAAGACCAACCAAGCAACTGATCATGCTGGAATTAACTGTACCCTGGGAAGAGCGTGTGGACGAGGCCAACGAGAGAAAGCGCGCCAAGTACCAGGAGCTTGTGGACACATGCCAAAGCCAAGGCTGGCAAGTCTGATGTGAGCCAGTGGAAGTGAGTTGCAGGCTTTGCAGGGCGGTCACTCTGCAGGGCATTTACATTGCTGGGCATCACAGGCCAGGCAAAGAAGAAAGCCATGAAGAATGCAGCAGAAGCCACAGAGAAAGCCACAAGGTGGCTTTGGATTAAGAGGGTGGATCCATGGACGAATGCTGCTGGGATGCAAGCTGGGGTCTGATCAACCCTGGCTGGGTCGCCTGGGAGAGGATGTATGATGTTGAAAGACCCAAAACACCTGATAACTCCAGATTACATCACTGATGATGTGTCCCTGTGCATCCATGAAATGTATCTTTCATATGCAACAAAATTTCATGTATACCTAGTGATAAGTACAAAAATGTAATAATGCTAAAATACTTGGATGTTTGCAATGCTATACTGTATGTTATAACTAAAAGACATTTATGAGAAAGAGAACTAGAGCAGCAGCTACAATTATCGACAGTCCATAATTATCAACACCTTTTCAGATTTACCAATAAAAACAATTTTACAAAGGTGAGTTTCAGTTGCAACAGTTATTATTGGTTAATTAATCAACCGGAAGACCCCCCCTTGCCCTTTCATCTTGTTGTCTGATGACACAGCTCATTACCTGAGATGGAATTTTTTGTTTTAGCACAATCAGTAATCTCAGGAAACCCCGGACATTATCATCGCAGGTAAGCATGGTGGAAAGATTATGGACGTGTTTTTACTTATCAAATTCATTGATATTTCATGATATCCTTGTCAAAACCTACTTTGTTTCTTACTCTTTCACTTGACAGTCATCAGTTTGTATCAAAATGCGCGTTTCAGAAGTCACATGAGGTGTCTATAATAGTGATCACTTTCACCAGTGTCCACCATTATCTCCACCTTGTGGAATTAATGGACATTTACAACTGTTATGGATCGATCTGTGTGTAACATTGTTGAAGTAGATTAAGTACTTTAAAAAAAATTAAAGTGCTGTGATTTATAATATTTTTTGTTCTGATTCATAACTGAATTGAATGTTTATAGAGTATTTGGAATCCTATTGCAAATAACCACATATTACAATATCAGTAGACATTTTATATTTTGGTTCAAGGAATGACATGCAACCTTTGACCTGGATTTTCATCTGGTTACAATGTCAATTACCTGTGGACATTTATTGGTAAACTACAAAACTAGAAATTAATACAAACAGCAACGAATGATTAACAAAATGTGATCTACGAAAATACTTAGAAAGTGGGTAGGAAGTGAAACAAAAAGATTTTCTAATACAGGTTAAACATCAGTTCATTTGTTTACAACCATTAGAATTACTTCCTCATTTACATAAACACCGACGTTGATATATTTATATAAAATATATTTTGTACTAAATATAAGTCTATGTAAAACAAATTTTAAATAAAAACTATGTTTTGTTAACTTAATACCAAATATCGATTATCTCATCTCATCTCATTATCTCTAGCCGCTTTATCCTGTTCTACAGGGTCGCAGGCAAGCTGGAGCCTATCCCAGCTGACTACGGGCGAAAGGCGGGGTACACCCTGGACAAGTCGCCAGGTCATCACAGGGCTGACACATAGACACAGACAACCATTCACACTCACATTCACACCTACGGTCAATTTAGAGTCACCAGTTAACCTAACCTGCATGTCTTTGGACTGTGGGGGAAACCGGAGCACCCGGAGGAAACCCACGCGGACACGGGGAGAACATGCAAACTCCGCACAGAAAGGCCCTCGCCGGCCACGGGGCTCGAACCCGGACCTTCTTGCTGTGAGGCGACAGCGCTAACCACTACACCACCGTGCCGCCCCCAAATATCGATTATTTTTTAAAATAAATAATCATCTGGATGTCAATAATTGTGGAACGGTGTTGATAACTGTGAACAAAGGTGTCAATAACTGTGGAACGGTGTCACATGATCTGATACACTAAGTAATCAGGAATCAACTCATTTTTTTTCAGTGGAATTTTGAGCAGTTATTCATGCATAATTTACTTAATGAAAGTCTTTTCTACTTTTGCAATGGCCAAAAGATCATTAAGGTGTCGAAAACTGTAGCCGCCACTCTATAGCGCTTATGAAAAATACAACCAAAAATCAAACAATAAAAAAGCACTTGCTTCTTGAGGTACACAAATATCATGGTGTACCACAGGGTCTTATATTTGGTCCAGTGATGTTTTATGCAATTGTTTGTTATACATAGAAAAAGCTTGCCTGCCAGTGATAATTTTGCTTTGAGTGGAGTTGATGTTCCTGCAGGACTGTGGTGAGCTGAGAATGGAGCTGAGACAGAGCTGCGACAGATGATAAGCCCAACAATGGACTCTAAAAGAAAGAGATTTTGTGAATTACACCAGGAATATTCCAACCTAAATCTCTAATTTAACGCTTCCTTCATTCCTTCCTACTGCATTATTACAATATGCATGATGCTAACTGGTGATCATAAGTCACTATTACTTTGTTAGCTACAGTATGTTAGCATCATAGCTCCAGGATAAAGAAATGTTTCAGATCTACAATTGATCTAAACACGATTCTGTGAACTTGATTTTTCCCAAACAATTCATTTAATCTAAACAACTTTGAATTACAGGCATAGATGAATTGTAAAGCAAATAGTACAGAATTTCAGCAAGCAATTTTTGAAGGTGTTTGAGAAATGCTTCATAACGTGTACAGGCATTGAGAATATACTGCATGAACAGTTACTGATATGAACAAAAGTTTTGCAAAGTGTGAAATGTTCTATTCATCTTGTACCACAGCAGTTTACTAACAATTAATTTTGTTTTATTTTACTAACAATACTAATTTTATATAAAGATTGTTATGTGTACAGACACATTTTACATTGTGGAACATCTATGAAAAGGAAGTTAGTTCCTGTTCTCACTGATGTCAATGTAGCGATAAACAGTCAGTCAGTCTTTCTTTTTTTTCTTTCTCTTGACATTAATAAGACAAATAAATGCAGCTTGTCATGTTACCAAGAAAACCACAAAAAGTAAAGTCTTCTGTCCGGAAGACGTCCCGAAAACATTACCTCTGATTGTTACGAAGTGTTGACACTGGAGACTCCTTCTGTAAATGTTACATAAACACATTTCTCCTTACAAAAAAATTAACGTAAATAACATTTTTTTTACTTACCTGCTCACAGGTACTGTCCAGTAATACTTTCATTTGGTACAATGTTTTCTGCAGGAGCAAATATCCTACCAGCCTGTGTGCATGCCGTGTTTGTATGTGTGTGTGTGTGTGTGTGGGGGGGGGGGGGGGGGGGGTTGGTTCAGATGTTTGCTGTCACATACACATGCCCCAAGATGGAGTATATGTCTTTCAGGTGTCACATA
Organism: Neoarius graeffei; assembly: GCF_027579695.1. Classification (NCBI taxonomy): domain Eukaryota; kingdom Metazoa; phylum Chordata; class Actinopteri; order Siluriformes; family Ariidae; genus Neoarius; species Neoarius graeffei. The sequence continues at coordinate 21,326,976 of NC_083586.1, forward strand.
CAGCAAGCATAATCCTCTCATTTAGATACAGACTTTGACATGACATAGTGCTGTACTTCTGGGGACCAAATACCGGCATAAGCACAGAAACATAACAAAATGACTTAGGAGGTCTTTTTGTTAGTCCTCAAAATGAACAGCATTTATTCTAGGATCATATATCGCTCTGTCTCTCATTTTCCTCAAACACAGACAGCGAGTATAACTACCGTATCTCTTTTTCATACACACTTTGATGTGACGTAGTGCTGTACTTATGGGGACCAAATCCCAACCTAAGCATGCAAGCATAACAAAATGACTTGTGAGGTCCTTTTGTCGGTCCTCAAAACTACCAACATTTATTCTAGGATCATATTTCACTCTGTCTAACAATCCCATTTTCATACACACTCTGACCTGACTTCTGGGGACCAAATCCCAACCAATGGGATTCAAAATGATTTGTGAGGTCCTTTTCTGTTTTTTCGGCCCACAAGAACAGACTCTCTATTTTGTTTCATACACAGACTGTAAAAGTCACACATTAAATTATCAAGGTTCTTAATCTTGGTGACCCAAATGTTTGTCCTGAAAAATCTTTTGTCCATATAAGTCCATTCGCGTGTAAACAAGGTGACAGGATGTTAGGAAAATGCGCAAAGCGTATTTCCACACATACACTTTTACCTAAACACTCGGATATGATTTAGTGCTGTACATATGAGGACCACATTTTGGTTTAAGCATAGAAACAGGACAAAATAAGTTGTGAGGTCCTTTTACTGGACCTCATAAGTCCCCCAAGGTTTTATTCCATTTTTCTAATGAAATTTTTTCATCCATAGAAATTTAGTGAACAGGTAGATAAGATGATCTATGAATTACATCCATGAACTCATTTTTTGTGCATACGTTTGAAAGGAGCTTTCAAGTGTGTGTGTGTGTGTGTGTGTGTGTGTGTGAGGGGGAAAACAATCTTCAGAAAAAATAAATAGAATTTGATTCTTGCATTTTGATGGATTTTATGTGTGAAAATCAACGTCCTCGTTCGTGACCTCATCTTTTGGATTGTCCCAAACTCTGAAGATTCACCGAGTTTATTTCGATTAATGAAGTGAAAATGTTCTCCTGTTTGTTGAATCAAACATTTTTAAAATGACAAGGAAATAAATTGTTGATGTCAGGTTCAGTGTTTACATGTTGCATAGCATTAATGAGCTGCATGAATAGTTATGACAGTGGACGGAAAGGAAGACAAATTATTAATTATTCTTTATACCCACATTTATAGGTTGTGTTTTTCATAACACAGTAACTAATGATGTGAAAGCACGCACGCACGCACGCACGCACGCACACACACACACACACACACACACACACACACACACACACACACACACACACAAGATTAAGGCTTCTATCATGGTTCACATCCCATTTCTCTCTCTCTCTCACTCTAACCTCCTCATTTCATCCCTTTGTCATTTTCATTTCCATCCCCTGCTGCATCTCTCTCTTTCTCTCTCTCTCTCTCACTCACGTCATCCTTTGTCCTCCTTTCTGTCCTTCACCACCTGATGGAGGCTGAAGCACTGTACAGCTTCAGAGCCACAGAATGTGATGAGCTCAGTTTTAATAAGGGTGACATCCTGAAGGTGAGTGTGTGTGTGTGTGTGTGTGTGTGTGTGTGTGTGTGTGTGTGTACAAATTTAACTTTAAGAAGTTATTTTTAGTATAATAGTACTACTTTTGAAATTCTGGATCGTGATTGGTTGTCAGTTGTTGATTAATTCTCTAAAACAGCTGCTCTGACTGTAGTGCAGGTTTGTATTAATGCACTTGTTCTAATACGTTATCGTTTCTATAGTAACGGCTTATTCAATCATTGATAGGTTTATTATGTAATCTTTATGGAAGGAGTCTCCAGTGTCAGCACTTTGTAACAGTCAGAGGTGAAGCTGTAACTTTTCCAACATCTTCAGGACAGAGGAATTTATGCTTCTTTGCGGTTTCTCTGAAACACAAAACAACAAACTGCATGAATTTTTTTTGTCTGATTACCTTCAAGAGAGAGAAGAAAGAGACATTGGTGATGGAAATGACTGTAGCTGCTATAATATTTGTGAAAACTTACTTGAATGTAACGTAAATTAAAGTTTGTAAACACACACACAAAATGTGTGTTTATAGTAAAATACAGCTTAGACCATTTGAACATTATTGTGAAATTTTTATCATGGATTGAATGGATGCTAATAGACATGTATAAAGATAGTTGTCTAAAATGTAATTTGTTCAAAAGGAAATTCACAATTGTTTGAATCATCGATTGTTAAAATAAAACAAAATCACATTTCAGGTTAAATTCATTACTTCTTGTTCACAATAAATGGTGATGAAATAATTTAGCAAATTTGTATGAAATAAATATTTAATTTGTCTGATTTTTTACATTTTTAATCATTATTTATTTGACATTTCAAATGATTAACTTATTGGCTTCTAAAAATGTGTTGTGCAGTTTATTTGTTGTACAATGGAGTGACATATAAGATTTAAATTTAATGGAGTTTAAGTAAAAATTTAGAGTCGAAATTTAGCAAATTTCCCATTTTAGTAATAGATGTGTCCATATTTTCTCAGGAAGTGCAGCATCAACGCACTGAAATAAAAGCTAACTCTTAATAAATAAAAGCTTGTTCCATCCAGGTGATGAATATGGATGAAGATCCGAACTGGTACACAGCCGAACTTTCGGGACGGAAAGGCTTCGTACCCAAAAATTATATCAATGTAAGACCTCATCCGTAAGTATCCAATGTAAATAAAAATCATCAGTAAGTGTGTGTATGAGTGGATTATCTAGTGTGTGTGTGTGTGTGTGTTTCTGTTTACAATGCTGAGATCTTGCAACAAAGTCATGTAGTAGTATAAAATGGACAATAGAATCTAATATCTAGTGAATTTTTTTAGCATAACCCTGTAATACAGTTCAGCAGGTTTTTTTTTTGAGCACTTTGTAAATAAAGCTGTTGGGTTTCCTGGAGATTTAATACAGTACCACTGGCCAGGGTTGGCAGGTTTCAGCAAAACATTCAGCTCAAAAATTCTTTATTATAAAAAGACATGAAAATATCCAGGTGTTGGAAAAGCTAGACACTTTTTCTGTTCTTCTGTTCATTCAGCCTTTGGTGGAGAAGCAAGGTCACTGTGGTGCACACGCATTTCTGATCTTTGGACATGATTCACTCCTTTCTCATAATATCCCCTTTTCTTTCAATCTCTACAATACTGTAACGTAGATCATATCATAGAAATGGTTCTGTACATCATAGACATAGTAGACAGACATAGAAATTTATTACATTTAATTTAGATATAAAACAATTTATTGATGGCTGCAGAGTATTTTTAATCTACAACAAGTGTTTTTTGTGAAATATGCCAACCTGGCATCCCTGGTATTATCCGTCCTGTCTGCTGTACCTCCTCTGAGCGTGGGGCAGCATAGGTCCTGCCCCGAAGGGCCTCTATTAATGCTTTTTTGTTGCAGTCCCCATTTTGACCACTAGGGGGCAATAATAATAATAATAATAATAATAATAATAATAATAATTCTATGGAGCTGAATGGGGCAGTGAGCGGTGAGCTGTGGGTTTTTTTGTTTTTGTAGGTGGTTTGTCGGAGGAATTTCTCGCCTGGCCGCAGAGAGCCGACTGAGACCTCTGGAGAGCGGAGCATTCCTCATCCGAGAGAGTGAGAGCACTCCAGGAGAGTTCTCCGTGTCTGTCAGGTACACACACACACACACACACACACACACACACACATTTTGTTCACTGTAGGTGCTAAAGAAGGCAACTGGACTTGCTTGAAATCCTTGAAAACGTTTCACCTCTCATCCAAAAGGCTTCTTCAGTTCTTTCTGACTAGTGGGGAGTTTCAGGTATTTATCCTCTAGTGGACCAAAAACAACCCTCAGGACAATCGTTGAGGTCACATGGGTCGTTGACCCTCTCAGTCATTCTGTAGGTGTTAGGGTCACTGGAGGTCAGGTCTGAATGGTGTTAGCAGCCTAGAGGGTCATTAGGGTGATCTGTGGGTCATTAGCTCTCTCTGCCATCATGTGAGTCATTCAGTGCGTTTACATGCACATAGAGAGAATCGAATTTCTGCCGTTGCTCGACTGAAATCGAAGTTCAAAATGCCATGTATACACCTTAATTCGGCTGAAATTGAACCGAACTTGATTTCTCGGAATCGAGCTACACGACCTAGATTATGCGATTTCTGCCGAGCTACTTAGTGCATGTATACCCTATCGAGCTAGTAGTCGAGCTACCCAGATAGCAGAGGGTCGTTGATTCGACGTGGAATCATCGGCATGTTCTTCGACCTATACGCCGTCGAATCACCGACGTTGATTCAACACCGCTTTGCTCATACGAGTTTCCGTTGAAACGACGTTGAAAAGTGGCTGGTGGTCGACAGAGAATAGACCCCCTTTCACCCTTTATTCAACTACGTATTTCGGTCAATTTATAGTTGAATTTTCGGCGATGATTCATCCAACTTTACTTCCTGTTTTATGTACAACAGGAAGGCTACAAATTAAGCAAAACAGGCTAAATTAAACTAGCTAACAATAAAGCATCGGGGCTCTTGCCTAGGATGAACACACACATGCATACTTCAACGATGAAAGTGAAACTTAATTTATATCAATGTGCGTAGGCTACGTCCTGTTTAATGTACAACAGGATATAAAATGCATGCAACAATGCACCTCTCCTAATGTTTGTCAAGCTATCTAATGAGGCATAACTTTTAACATTTATAAGGAACAGAACACACTTGAACAAGTTCTTAGAAACATTTTATGATTTATTTATAATTGTGGCCTATTCCTCCTGCGGCGCAGACCTGTACATGGAAACAGAAAAACATAACCAAAATTAATTTGATGCAGCATTGATAAAGAAAGTCAGCAGTAGGCTATGGGTTTCTAAATGCCACCCTACCTCATTATTTGGACATGGGGAAAAACTATATTTAAAATCCAAAGAGGGATGGAGGGAGGAAAATTAAAACAAAAGAAAGAAATGAAATATAGAGTAGAGAATATTTGATAAAATTAAGGATGTTTTTATTCAGTAAACATTTAAAAAAAATGTTCTACAACACTCTAGCCTAGTGACTTACCAGTAACAAAATAGACTTGAAGTATTCAGATCCGCTCTGCATAAAGCAGCTAAATCCTCTCTCTGTCTCCTGGCAGAAAGCTCCTTGGTTTGCTCCCCTTGTGTCTCAATCACAGCTGGTATTCTGTAGAAAGACTTCTTTTCACCTTTCCCATCAGCTTTGTTAGAACCCTAACACAGCACAAAAGTTTACCATTGTAGGTTTATGATGAACCAAGTGCCTCGTGGGTTCACATACCGCGCGCTGCCTTTATTTCCCCCAAATCACGAGTTTGTTGGTCTTCCAATGTGGCGCAGGGTTTGTTTACTTCCGGTTTCGGGTGACGTCAGTGAAAGGGGTCTAATGGGGGCATTCCCGCCACCCACTGGATTGGGGTGTAAAGCAGTCTGAACAAAACGTGTAAACATAAACATAGGAGAAATGAACCCGTTTTTCTAACTCGTCCTCACTTAGTCTACTTTTCTTTTTTGATTAGTCTGGATTTGATATTGTAAATTTAAATGTGAATCAATGTATATTCATCGGACATGAACAAATGAATAAATCTTGAGTAATCTTGAGGGGCGTGTGTGTCCGGGGTGCGGTGTCGCGGGGGGGGATCGAACGAACCCTCCGATCCCCCCTGGCTACGGGCCAGAATTAGATCATCCTACCAATGTTGAAAACTGGCCGGCAAAAGTGACGATGGTTCAACGTCGTATATTCAACCTTCTCTGACGGTCGACAGATCAACCTTTACCCACGGTGATTCAACGGTGATAAATCGACCCTCTCAGACGGCGGAGAAATCGACGTTTCACGGCGCCGTTTCAACGTTGATTTTCTGACGTACGACGGAAACCGACCATTCTGACCAAAACTCTACGTCGTTTCAACGACCCTCTGCTATCGGGGTACTTACTGCCCCTTCCGGAAGTGACGAGTGACGAGACCACAAGCGGGAAACACAACAGCCTCGGTCGGCATGACAACAGTAGTAGCGAGCAGCAGAAGAGGTCAGAAGGAACAAACGGAGAAGAGAAAATGGCGAGCAGAAACATGCACTTCTGGAGCAATGAGGAGACAGAGTTCATGCTCATTCAGCTTAAGGAGTTGAATATATTAAAATTCATGGACGGGAGAAAAACGCGCAATGGCGAACATGGAACTGATAACTTTGTTTACACTCTTGAATAGCTCTTCTTCATGACGACAACCGGAAGTGTACCAACACGATGGGGCGTGTTGCGCCACCTGTGGCTCGGGTGCACAATGCACCTCACACAATAGCCCGATTTCATTGTGTGCATGTAGGATTGGATTTCTCTGGCACCCTGCTGGGACCTTCAGCTCGATTACCGACAGCAGCTCGGTTTGGATGTGCATGTAAACGTAGTCACTGAAGTCAGCTGAGTCTTGATGTGGATGTGTATTCAGTTGTCTGGGAAGTGTGCCAAGGACTGCACTGTAGGTGGCTGAGAGATAAATGGTGTCAGAGTTAGGCCAAGTTTACATTAGACCGTATCTGTCTCGTTTTCTTTGCGGATGCACTGTCCGTTCACATTAAAACGCCGGGAAACGGGAATCCGCCAGAGCCCACGTATTCAATCCAGTTCGTGTCTGGTCCGGTGCTGTGTAAACATTGAGAATATGCGGATACGCTGTGCTGAGCTCTAGCTGACGTCGTCATTGGACAACGTCACTGTGACATCCACCTTTCTGATTCGCTGGCGTTGGGATCTCACACACAGCGGCTCAGTCCCGAATCACTGCTCGTGCGCTTCACTCGCGCGCTCTCTGAGCTGCGCAGGGCCGGAGTGCGCACCCTCCAGAGGGCACTCGCTGTTCAGGGCGGAGTGATTTGGAGCGCAGGAGGAAGCGCTGAGCCGCACTGAGGTTTATTTACACATTTCAACCTCCTTCAGGCGCTTAAACTCAGTGAGAACATGAACATCACAGCCAGGTGTGTTTATCTGCTGGAGAAGGTGTTCGCTTGCCATCCTTCCACTTGCAAGTGGTGAGTGACTTGCGCATGCCCGATATGCACTGGGATCATGTGACGTGCCGTCTAATTAGTCATGTGATTAGTGTATCCGTGTATTGGCGTTGCTGTGTGCACGCGAATCGTGTATTGGCATTGCTGTGTGTACGCGAATCGTTTTAAAAACGTTAATCTGATGATCCGCTGATTCGAAATAATGTAAACAGGGCCTTAGTAGAGGGGATGGTTAGGAAACCCGGCAAACTTCAAAGGGATAACTCTTTGTTATGGTTTAGGCTTGATCACGTGACCCTGAGAGTGCACACTAGCAGAGTTAGTAGAGGGGAGAACCAAGAAAGTAGTATTTCAAGGGAGTGATATTTTCCTAGATTTCTTTACTTTAGCAAAACTTTATTCAAGTTTCCAGAAATGCCAGGCCGAAATTGTGCGGTTTTTGGTTGTGGTTCTTGCAGAAGAACCAAAGGAATCGGCATTTTTAAGCTGCTGTTGGCGAGCGATGAAGCTCATAAGAAATGGCGAAAGGAATGGCTTGGTGAGCTAAAGAAGACGAGAAGTAGACCAAGATTTTAGAGAAAAGATCAAAAGGGATACAGTCTACACCTGTGAGAAGCATTTTGCGCCTGAAGATGTCGAAATATGTAAGTATTCAGTTATTATTTGTTATTGATCAGTGAGTCTCCGCGCACCGGTTTGAGACCGTACAACGCTAAGAGAAGCCATGAAACCTCTAACAAGCCTCTATTAACTATGTCTGGTCTGGTATTTTTTCCCACAATCATTACAAAGTATTTCTGTTGATTGAACCTGCCAAACAAGAGAGACCAATGCATTAAAGAATGGCCATAACAAAACAACGAAAGCTGTTCAAACAAAGTTTCTGATCTAAAACTACATGAAAACGAGAGTTCGGGTGCAAATGTTTTTTAAAAAAAACTTGAACTTAGGCATGAACTTGTATTTTTGGTTGATATCTAGACCACAAGAGATCAAGTTCAAGTTTAGTCGAGTTTAGTCTGGGCAGTCGGGCAGCTCAACTTTCGCGCAAATTCACAAATTTCATACTCACATCATCAACTGAGGTCATAAAGTGCTCCTCTATTTCTTCATTTTCCAATAAAATATCTAAGATAGCATCAAAATCATTCCCAAACAAGAAGAAGTCGTCAGATCCGTCCGCTATGTTTGTTGTTGCCGGGTTAAAGTGTGCACTCTCGTGATGACGTCACGGTACAGTTCAACCTCAAATACGAAACAATAGGACGGTCCTTTGAAGTTTGCCGGGTTTCCTAACCATCCTCTCTATTCAAGTCAAGTCAAGTCAACTTTATTGTCAAATATGCTATACATGCTCGACATACAGCACAGATGAAATATCAGTCCTCTCTGACCCCTGGTGCAAACTGGCAATCATACCTGTCAACTTTGAGGTTTGAAAAAAAGGGATATTTCCCAGATTTTAACTCAAAATAAGGGAAAATTTCGGAAAGTCGAACTTTCCGAAAATTTCAGAAAGTCGAACTTTCCAAAAATTTCAGAAAGTCGGTAATCAAACTGACTTTTCTTCACAAAATTAAATTCGTCCTGCCATTTGGGCAAGTAGCGGCAATACACCTTTTTTGGTTTTGCCTCGCTCCTTTCTTTATTCATGTCTCTAGTCTCGCCGTCTACTGAAACTCGCTCCCTGAGGAAAGAATTATGACCATCTTTTAGTTTTGTGAGAAGTTCTGAGCAGTGACCTTGGTCAGACCATAGATATACATAGAAGACTAGATGCCTCGTCCCCGTTGCCCGTCAACGAAGTCGAACGTCCGCACATGGCGGCCATCTTACCTCAGACAGCTGGCTTACCCAGTACATTGTGTTGGTAGCGATATGTACTTTTCAGATGACCGTAACTTCCTCAAATTTCAATCGATATTCAAACGGTTTGGTTTGTTATATAAAAAAAACAAACGGAAGTATGTATTTATGATATTAATGATGAATAATCATTTTATGTTTTAAAAAAATACGCATAGCTTGGCGAAAATATTTCAGTATAGACCCTTTTCAGTCACGTGACCTTCGTAAACGCGACCACCATTTTGGACATGTAGCAGACTTCGGCTCGAATTGGTTTGAATGCGAGGAAGGCGACAAACGGAGAACATACAAGAAAAAGGAGCGAGATGCAGAAAACACCTTCGCTATCCAGCGACGTAGGGCATTTACAGGGCGAGCAGAGGGAGAAATAACAACAGTAACGACACATTAGCAACGCCGTACAGAAATAACGGTTTATGGCACAGACCCTTTCGGTTCTCGCTCATCTAGCTGCTACAATGACTGCTTAGACTGCAACAATAATACCTAACACACATTTAAGTATCCGTCGTAAAGACGTGAAACTCGTCAAGTGACGAGTGTGTTCATTGATAAGCTAACACAATCTAAAAGTAGACATACCATCACACTGCCCTGGCGCTGTGTACAGTTTACCTTCTACGGTTTGTGCACTCACTATTTCTCCAACCGTTGTTAGAGATTACAGGGAACGGCCTGGATTTAAGAGACAAATACATGTTCCTCTTGTTTTGAACACTTAGCCCATGTTTACATTAGACCGTATCAGCGGATCATCAGATTAACGTCTTTAAAAGCGATTAGTGTGCACACAGCAACACCAATACACGATTCGCGTGCACACAGCAACACCAATACACGGATACGCTCGGCTCCGCAGGCATCCTGCGCTCCAAATCACTCCGCCCTGAACAGCCAGTGCCCTCTGGAGGGTGCGCACTCCGGCCCTGCGCAGCTCACACAGCGCGCGAGTGAAGTGCACGAGCCACGATTCGGGACTGAGCCGCTGTGTGTGTGATCCCAGCGCATATCACTTACCACTCGCAAGTGGAAGGATGGCAAGCCTAAAGACAATCGTTTTTTTTTTTTTTGTTACATAGTCAAGAGAGGTGTCGGATCACTGGATCCAGTGTAAATAGCTGCCGGAGCCAACGCCCGAGGTTCCGGAGCGCGCTCCGGCTTGCTCCCCCTCAAATTAAGCGCTGTTTGTAGGACACTGCCTCTGATCTGTCCTACAGTCTACCAACAGCAAAGGAACACAACGCTAGCTAATGTCGTTAGCTAATAGCTACTACAGAAGAACAAAGAGGTTACAATGGGTTATTTTAGCCTATTTGGTTACACACTCGCCGCCACAGAATGTTAACAGCAATGTAATGCCTTTTCTGGCTAATTTTATTCGTCTTACCTCCAACAAAGTGGTCACTGCACAAGCGTTGGTATGCCGAGGGCTGCCAATCTGTTAATGGCCGCTATCCATCTTCTCCGTCGGGATCCGATAAAATGATAACCCTTGCCTTGTTTGTTGATGGTTACTACATCCAGGTGCACAACAATATAGTGGCATGATGGAAGTCTTGCTGAAAATAAACACTTTCTTTCCTGCCGTTCCTCAATGCTGGCTGTGGTAAACTACTGGTAGTACATGTCCAAAATGGCGGCCGCGTTTGTCGTGACGTCACGTGAAAAGGGTCCATACTACAGACTGTAAGACAGGATGCATGCTGAAATTCCTCTGCTGTGAGAAGCCTAACACTGCATACTTATGGATAACTGCGGCCTTAGGACAAATAACCATACAATTTATTTCCAATTTTTAGTGAAAATATTTTTACATGTGATAGGGCCGTAGGGGAAGCTAAAGTTAAATAAACAGCTTACTCACTTCTGAAACTTCAGAAATACTTCATCCACCTCAAAAACCTAATGCACTCACATCATAGCATAATAACAAATGCAAACTCACATCACAGCATAATAACAAATGCACTGCCCGAGTAAGTAATAGTATAAAACAGTGACAGCGACTCACGGTAGTTTGTGACAAAAAAAAGCACTTAATTAATCACATGTGGTTATACTTCCAAGGATAAAAAGATCTCTTTACATTTACAAAAAGAACATTCAAAGCTGATTATCATGTCAAAGTCAATATATGTTAGCACAGAAGATTGAAATTTCATTTGACTAGGCTCCAATGTGCAGTTAAAATAAAACTAAACATACTGATATAAACATCTACAATTAAAACAGACACACACATCAGCTTGTCATCAAAGTCAGTACTTTGATTTCCTGTAAATCATAATGTGAGTGCTGGGCTGGGCTGTGCTTGCGTAAGTCTTCATCCCCCTCGTCTGTGGTAAGATGGCCGCCCTGTGCGGACGTTCTGGAATACGCGGTGAGGAATCTAGTCTTCTATGTAAATCTATGGGTCAGACTAGCGCTATGGTTCTGACAGTCTTCTTCACAGACATGCAATTAAAATCAATGTGTAATTACTAGACTGCCACCTGCTGTACTGGAGAGGGCGGGGACGTGAATTCATGGCGCGACTTCCTGCTGTAAACTCCTGTCAGAGGCGCGTCATGAATTCTGGACCTACCGACTTTTATATAATGTGAAAATACGGGATATTTTCGGGAAAATAAAAAAACGGGAAGACAGCGGGAAATAAGTCAAAATAAGGGATTTCCCGGGAAAAACGGGAGGGGAGGGTTGACAGGTATGCTGGCAATGCAATAAATAAAAATAGAATAATTGAAAAAATAAACAATATAAACAGTATAAACACTCTAGATAGGAACTAGACAGACTAAACACTCAAACAATATAAACAGTATAAACACTAGATAACAACAAGACAGACTAAACACTCAAACAGACAATATAAACAGTATAAACACTCTAGATATTAACTAGACTAAACACTCATACACACACACACACACACACACACACACATAAATTGGTACAAATAACCAAACAGTCAAGGGCACTTGAGGTATAGCAGGTAAACATGAAACATGAAATAAGCAGAATAAACAAACTAGCAGCTGTTGAGGTGAGGTAGTGCGGAATAGTGCAAATGAGCGAGGTAAAGTGAAATGTGCGGTCCCTGAGTTCAGTGTGTTAATGAACGATGAGATGTATGTATGTATGTGTGTGTGTGTGTTGGGGGGGAACTGTGAGGATGACATGTCAGATGCTGAAGGGGGGCCAGGGGGGTGTGCGAGCAGAATCTGTGGCAGGGGGCAGAGGGGGGAGGAGGGGCAGAACAGGGAAGGAGTTGAGCCTCCTGACTGCCTGGTGAAAGAAACTGTCCTTGAGCCTGCTGGTTTTGGCCCGGAGACTCCGCAGTCTCCTCCCCGATGGCAGCAGGCTGAAGAGGCTGTGAGATGGGTGGGTGGGGTCACCTGCAATCCTGATGGCTTTGCGGGTGAGGTGGGAGTTATAGATATCCATAAGAGAAGGGAGAGAGACACCAATGATCTTCTCAGCTGCTCTCACGATGCGCTGCAGAGTCTTGCAGCAGGACACGGTGCAGGCGCCGTACCACACGGTGATGCAGCTGGTCAGGATGTTCTCGATGGTGCCTCTGTAGAATGTGTGCATGATGGGGGCCGGGACTCTTGCTCTCCTCAGTTTGCGGAGGAAGTACAGATGCTGTTGGGCTTTTTTGGCCAGTGCTGCGGTGTTGTTGTTCCAGGACAGGTCTTCAGAGATGTGCACACCCAGAAACTTGGTGCTGCTCACCCTCTCCACTGCAGCACCGTCGATAGATAGTGGAGCATGCTGGGTGTGCTCTCTCCTGAAGTCCACAACAATCTCCTTCGTCTTCTCCACGTTCAGACGGAGATTGTTGTCCTTGCACCACATGGCCAAGCGGCTCACCTCACTCCTGTAGATTGTCTCATCGCCGTTGTTGATGAGACCCACCACAGTCGTGTCATCCACAAACTTAATGAAGATATTTGAGCTGGATGTTGGTGTGCAGTCGTGGGTCAGCAGAGTGAAGAGGAGGGGGCTCAGCACACATCCTTGGGGGGCCCCCGTGTTTAGTGTGATGGTGCTGGAGAAGTTGCTGCCGACCCGTACAGTCTGTGGTCTCCCCGTCAGGAAGTCCAGCAGCCAGTTGCACAGGGAGGTGTTGAGTCCCAGCTGGTCCAGTTTGTGAATGAGCTGCTAAGGAATGATTGTGTTGAATGCTGAGCTAAAGTCTATGAACAGCATTCTGACATACGAGTCTTTTGTCTCCAGGTGGGTGAGGGCTGAGTGGAGGGCAGTGGAGATGGCGTCATCGGTCAAATGGTTGGACTGATATGCAAACTGGAAAGGATCCAGGGTGGGGGGGAGGGCAGACTTGATATGCCTCATGACTAGCCGCTCGAAGCACTTCATGAGGATGGGAGTGAGTGCGACTGGGCGGTAGTCATTGAAGCAGAAGGGAGATTGTTTCTTCAGGACCGGGATGATGGTGGTGGCTTTGAGGCACGTGGGGACAACAGCCTGGCTCAACGAGATATTGAAGATGTCTGTAAAGACATCTGTGAGCTCCTTGGCCCAGTCTCTCAGGACACGACCAGGAATGTTATCAGGACCCGGGGCTTTTCGTACATTTGTCGTCCTGAGAGCTCTCCTCACGCTGTCTGGGGACAGCATCAACACCTGGTCGCCGGGAGGTGGTGGGGTCTTCTTTGCTGTGGTGCTGTTGTCTGCCTCAAAGCTAGCGAAGAAGTTGTTCAACTGATTCAGCAGAGACGTGGAGTTGTCACAGGTCTGTCGTGAGGGCTTGTAGTCTGTGATGGTCTGAATCCCCCGCCACAGGTTCCTGGTGTCTCTGCTGTCATTGAAATGGTCAGCACTGTGCCTGGAATACTGTCTCTTGGCCACCCTGATGCCTCGTAACAGATTGGCCCTGGCTGTCCTCAGGCCCACCTCGTCCCCAGCTCTGAAGGTGGCATTCCGAGCCCACAGGAGCCTATAGACTTCCCCTGTCAGCCATGGCTTCTGATTGGCCCAAATGGAGACGGTTCTGGTGACCGTAACGTCGTCCATGCACTTCCTCATGTAGGCAGTGACGGTCTCCGTGTACTCCTGAAGATCTGTGGTGTTGTTGTAGTTGGCCGCCTGTCTGAACATGCTCCAGTCAGTGGTGGAAAAACAGTCCTGGAGTGCCTCTGAGGACCCCTCTGGCCACACACGTATCTGTTTTATAGCTGGTTTGGTGACTTTAACCAGCGGCCTGTATGCTGACATTAGCATAACAGTGGAATGATCTGAGGCCCCAAGGTGAGGGAGGAGTAGGGCTTTGTAGGCATCTTTATGCATGGTGTAAACATTGTCCAGAGTATTGTTTCCACGTGTGGGAAAGTTGATATGTCCATAGAGTTTTGGAAACACGCTTTTGGGGTTTGCATGGTTGAAATCCCCAGCCAGGATGAGGAAAGCATCTGGGTGGGCTGTCTGCTGCTCACTGATATGCTGATAGAGTTCATTCAGTGCTTCACTCCTGTTGTTATTGGAGCTGGGAGGGATGTATAATGCTACAGTACCAACAGTATGGCTGTAAATTCCCTCGGCAGATAGAATGGCCGGCACTTAATAATCATAAACTCCACCAGTGGTGAGCAGTGTTTGCAGACTACAACAGTATCATGGCAGTAGAGTCAAACAGTAGCTACTGTTTGACTCTCACCACCCACTGGAACACAAATTGGGGGTCATTAGGACCTTACATTACAGGGCTCAGAATGTTCCTACAATGGAAGGAGGAAAAGAGAAGGAGCAAAACAACATCAAGGAAACAGTTAGTATCCCGACTGGGCTTTCATCAAGACCAGGAAAAGAAACACAATTGACAGGGAAGAAAACAGCAACAAACGGAAGAACATTGTCATTCCCTACATTTCTGGACTATCTGAGAAACTCAGGAGGATTTTCTACAAACACAACATCCCTGTGCACTTCAGATCCAGTAACACTCTGAGGCAGAAATTGGTCCATGCTAAGGATAGAATACCCAAACACAAACAGGACAATGTAGTATACACAATTCAGTGCAATGAGGAATGCACAGACCTGTACATTGGGGAAACGAAACAACTGCTTCACAAGCGCATGGCTCAACACAGGAGAGCCAGTTCCTCAGGCCAGGACTCTGCAGTCTATCTTCATCTCAATAACAAAGGGCACTCATTTCAGGACTGCAATGTACGCATTCTAGCCAGAGAAGACTGATAGTTTGTAAGAAGAGTAAGGCCCTGTCCACACGGCAACGGATTCAGGTGACTCCGATACAATTGCTTATCGTTTAGGCCTGGCGTCCACACGGCACCGGCGTTTTGGGTGCCCAAAACGCAATCTTTTTGAGAACGGGTTCCAGAGTGGAAAGATCTGGCAACGTTGCCGTTGTGAAGTCGTCTGGATGAGTAGAACGGATTTGTTTACGATGATGTCACAACCACATGACTGTGAGTGCTTCACGCCGGGTAGAAGTGTAACAAACTCGATGCGAGTTGTCAACAAATCCTATAACTTGGTTTATGAAACACGCTTACAAAATATTTTCACTGTGAATATTTATTGTGTAATGGTGCAAAGTGAGAGAGAGAGAGAGAGAGAGAGACTCTGCCCTTAGGGCAGAGTCAATCCCGCCAGCAAAAATAGGGAAAAAAAGGAGCGATCTCACCTCTTCAGATATTGGTTTAAGTCCTACAATACATTCCTCAAAAAGGGCGTAGAAGAGCAAATTAATCCATCAACGTGTAGCATTCAATTTATTCCGGACCATTAAAGACGCCGCCTTCCGCGTAGAATCATACGTCATCCTCGCCGCCATATTGGATAGGTCAAAGTGGAGAATAAAGATTCATGTGCTGCGTTTAACTGTACCAACAGGTTTACCGTCCAAACAAGATCACATGGGATTACCTTTCACAGGTGAGAAACAACAAATTAATCCATCAACGTGTAGCATTCAATTTATTCCGGACCATTAAAGACGCCGCCTTCCGCATAGAATCATACGTCATCCTTGCCGCCATATTGGAGAGGTCAAAGCGGAGAATAAAGATTAGCTGCGTTTAACTGTACCAACAGGTTTGCCGTCCAAACGAGATCACATGGGATTACCTTTCACAGGTGAGACTGGAAAAATACTTTTCATTGTATTTGGTCATTATAATGTAATTTTACGAACAGATTTTCCTGACTTTGTGGCTAATATGAAGTCTCGCGCATAATAGTTTATGCGCATGCGTCCTTACTTCTTCTATTGTTCTGGTGTCTCCGAAGGGACCGTCTTACAGCGCCCCTAGAGGTGTGGCATGTGTATTGCATCGTTTTCAGCAAGCGTTGCGTTGCCATATGGACCTGATATTTTACTGATCGTTGCCCATTTGGACGCGATATATTTTTAAATAACATCTCGTTGCCGTTGTCGTGTGGATGTAGCCTAAAAGAAGCCATCTTTGTCAACCTGGAACAACCATCACTTAACAGAGGAAGTGGTCTGAGACACCATTTATCTACCGGTATCAGCCACCTACAATGCAGTCCTTGGCATACTTCCCAGACAACTGAATACACATCCACACCAAAACTCAGCTGACTTCAATGACTCACATGATGGCAGAGAGAGCTCACAACCCACAAATCACCCTAATGACCCTCTAGGCTGCCAACACCATTCACACCCGCCCTCCAGTGACCCTAACACCTACAGAATGACTGAGAGGGCCAGTGACCCATATGACCTCAATGACTCTGCTTAGTTTTGCTTTTGGTCCACTAGAGGATAAATACCTGAAACTCCCCACTGTTTATAACATTTTACAGACATTCCACGACATTAATTGTAGCTATAAACTGCTAAAACATGCAATGTTTCTGTCAACACTAGTTGTTAGCATTGGTTATACAGTATAATCAGTATAATCAGTGATTATTTTCCTTTAACAGTACAACACATGAGTGTGTAAGTAAACAAATTGATTTGTTTACATAAACATGTCCTGTAAAGTATAAGGGTAGTATCTCACTGGGCTGCGACAGCTTGTGACAAATTGCGAACGTCATTCGCGAGAGTGTTTCAAAAGTGTCCTGAAACATTCGCAGGGTTTCTCAATTTCCTCGCATGAGTCGCAAAGTGTCGCTCCTTCGTCACTGAAATTTTGAATATGTTCAAAAAATTCGTGTGACAAAATTTCTCTCAAAATAGCCGCAAATATGTCGCTGGTGTCACAAAGCCATCGCGAACCCTTCTCAAGTCAGTTACCGTGAGGCTTCCTGTACTTCCCTGCCTGCCAAGGGAAAGCCAGGCTGCGACAGCCTGCGACTAGTTGGAGAGACAACAATTGCGGTAAAATATGCGAATATCAATTCAGTGTGATTCTAAGTGAAAATTGTCGCTAATTTGCATATTTTATCGCAATTGTTGTGTCTCCAACTAGTCGCAGGCTGTCGCAGCCCAGTGAGATACTGGCTTAAGCTGCAGTAGCTGATCTTCAAATTCAATGGAAATTTTTTTAGAAAATGTTTACCCTGGGGCAGTTCCTCATTCTGGTCCACATGGCATGCAAACAGGCAACATGAACCGTGTGTGTGTGTGTGTGTGTGTGTGGGAAAGAGAGAGAGAGAGAGAGTGTGTGTGTGGTTATGAGGTGTGGCTGGGTTGGGCTGGCAGGTGATGAAAGAAAGAGAGCCTGCTGGAGAAGGGTGTGTGTGTGTCTGTGTGTGTGTGTGATATTAGATATAGGGAATGAAAACTAATGAAAATGTTATATCCTTTTTCACAAGCTATTATCATACATTTAATAAGAAAACACACACACACACACACACACACACACACACACACACACACACACACACACACGTACTTCATGCAGTGTTTCCTTTGAACACCAAACGAATGTAAAGGTTGTAACTCATTTGTTCAAACTAAACACTAAATACTAAATTACTGTAGTCTGCGATTAAAAAAAAATCATACCATTGTGTATATTTTTATTCCATCCTGTTGGTGGTGCTGCTCATGTCCACCAAAATAAAGAATAACCTATCCATTCATTATCCGTAACCGCTTATCCTGTGCAGGGTCGCGGGCAAGCTGGAGCCTATCGCAGCTGACTATGGGTGAGAGGCAGGGTACACCCTGGACAAGTCACCAGATCATTACAGGGCTGACACATAGAGACAAATAACCATTCACACTCACGGTCAATTTAGAGCCACCAATTAACCTAACCTGCATGCCTTTGGACTGTGGGGGAAACCGGAGCACCCAGAGGAAACCCACGCAGACACGGGGAGAACATGCAAACTCCACACAGAAAGGCCCTCGTCAGCTACTGGGCTTGAACCCAGAACCTTCTTGCTGTGAGGCAATAATGCTAACCACTACACCACCAATCCAACATTTGTTCGCTGGAAATAATCTGTGAGATAATGTTAACGAACCATTTCTAGATCAAAGAAATCACAGTTACCTGAAAATAATATGCAGTTGAGTGACATTAACTCACAATCGCAAGAAAAAAACCTCCACAATAACTCGCAATTGCTGGATAAAAAGCCCCAGTCACGTGAAAATAACTTGCATAAATAAATTACAAGATAAAAAGTCAGAATTGCGAGTTGCATGAAAATAACTCACAGTTGTGAGATCGTTAGTAGAGTGATAATAGCTACAAATTTGTGAAAAAGTTGTGTGAAAATAAAACTAGTCATAATTGTGTGAAATAAAACTCACTGTTATGAGATAAATACTGTAGTTCAGCCCAGTGATACTAAATTCAGCTCGAAAATGAGTGATAAAAAGTCATAATTGAGAAATGTTAACTCACAACTACAAACCCGATTCCAAAAAAGTTGGGACAAAGTACAAATTGTAAATAAAAACGGAATGCAATGATGTGGAAGTTTCAAAATTCCATATTTTATTCAGAATAGAACACAGATGACATATCAAATGTTTAAACTGAGAAAATGTATCATTTAAAGAGAAAAACTAGGTGATTTTTAAATTTCATGACAACAACACATCTCAAAAAAGTTGGGACAAGGCCATGTTTCCCACTGTGAGACATCCCCTTTTCTCTTTACAACAGTCTGTAAACGTCTGGGGACTGAGGAGACAAGTTGCTCAAGTTTAGGGATAGGAATGTTAACCCATTCTTGTCTAATGTAGGATTCTAGTTGTTCAACTGTCTTAGTTTTTTTTTTTTTTGTCGCATCTTCCGTTTTATGATGCGCCAAATGTTTTCTATGGGTGAAAGATCTGGACTGCAGGCTGGCCAGTTCAGTACCCGGACCCTTCTTCTACGCAGCCATGATGCTGTAATTGATGCAGTATGTGGTTTGGCATTGTCATGTTGGAAAATGCAAGGTCTTCCCTGAAAGAGACGTCGTCTGGATGGGAGCATATGTTGCTCTAGAACCTAGATATACCTTTCAGCATTGATTGTGTCTTTCCAGATGTGTAAGCTGCCCATGCCACATGCACTAATGCAACCCCATACCATCAGAGATGCAGGCTTCTGAACTGAGCGCTGATAACAACTCGGGTCGTCCTTCTCCTCTTTAGTCCGAATGACACGGCGTCCCTGATTTCCATAAAGAACTTCAAATTTTGATTCGTCTGACCACAGAGCAGTTTTCCACTTTGCCACAGTCCATTTTAAATGAGCCTTGGCCCAGAGAAGACGTCTGCGCTTCTGGATCATGTTTAGATACGGCTTCTTCTTTGAACTATAGAGTTTTAGCTGGCAACGGCGGATGGCACGGTGAGTTGTGTTCACAGATAATGTTCTCTGGAAATATTCCTGACCCCATTTTGTGATTTCCAATACAGAAGCATGCCTGTATGTGATGCAGTGCCGTCTAAGGGCCCGAAGATCACGGGCACCCAGTATGGTTTTCCGGCCTTGACCCTTACGCACAGAGATTCTTCCAGATTCTCTGAATCTTTTGATGATATTATGCACTGTAGATGATGATATGTTCAAACTCTTTGCAATTTTACACTGTCGAACTCCTTTCTGATATTGCTCCACTATTTGTCGGCGCAGAATTAGGGGGATTGGTGATCCTCTTCCCATCTTTACTTCTGAGAGCCGCTGCCACTCCAAGATGCTCTTTTTATACCCAGTCATGTTAATGACCTATTGCCAATTGACCTAATGAGTTGCAATTTGGTCCTCTAGCTGTTCCTTGTTTGTACCTTTAACTTTTCCAGCCTCTTATTGCCCCTGTCCCAACTTTTTTGAGATGTGTTGCTCTCATGAAATTTCAAATGAGCCAATATTTGGCATGAAATTTCAAAATGTCTCACTTTCGACATTTGATATGTTGTCTATGTTCTATTGTGAATACAATATCAGTTTTTGAGATTTGTAAATTATTGCATTCCGTTTTTATTTACAATTTGTACTTTGTCCCAACTTTTTTGGAATCGGGGTTGTGCAAGATAGAAACTTGCAATTTTGAGATAAAAAGTCACACTTGAGCAATATTAATTTGAAATTCCAGTGATGTGAAAATAATTTGCAGTTACAAGACAAAAAGGGTGCACTTTAATGGTTGTAACTTAAATTTGCCAGATCAAAAAATAAAGTCTCAATTACAAGAAGAAAAATTTGCATAAAGTGAACTGGCAGTATCAAGTACGTACACTTACAACGGTTGATTGATATTAACGTAAAATTTCAACACAAACAATTACAAGATAAAAATTTGCAATTGTGAGCTAAATATTTGTAACTGAGTCATATTTATAAAAAGTTACAGTGAGTAACACTCACTCGCAATTACGAGATAAGAAGTCAGAGTTGCATGACATTCATCGGCGAGATCAATTTGCATGAGATTTTCTCATACGTGGCAGAAACAAGCTTCCAAATGAGACAAAGAAAAAAAATCTAAATGCGATTGATGGTCCTGAATTTTTCATTTTTGTTTTTCCTCTGTTCTTTTTCCAACACACACACACCGTGTATTTGTGCAGTTATGGGGACCACGTGCAGCACTTTAAGGTCCTGAAGGACAAACTGCAATGCTACTTCATATGGGACGAAGTTTTCACTTCACTCAACCAGCTGGTGGAGTTCTATCGCGTCAACAGCATCGCCAAAGAGAGGACTGTCTTCTTACGTGAGGCCGAGAGACTGCTGGCTGTGAGAGCACACACACACACACTAATACGTTCTTTAATTGATCACAGAAATGAACCCTTGCTGTAGTGTAAGAGGAAGAAAACACTTCAGGATGTGCTTTTATAGGAATGCAACACTAACTAAGCTTTGTTGTTGATTATTTTCCTTTAAGAGCACACCCCAAGTGTGCTAGTTCTTACTTATCGCTCTTAATGATCAGTTTCTTGATGATAGCACCACACACACTATTGTGTCAATGTCACAATTTTCCCAGAGACCACGTCATGCTCATGCCCTCTTCGACTTCACGCCTCCTCACGTGTCCCAGCTGCGTTTCCTGCGTGGTGACGTAATCAGTCTTCTGGACTGCTCTGATGCTCGTTGCTGGAAGGGGCGGTGCCGGGGTTGTGTGGGGGTGTTCCCTCCTGACTACGTCCAGCCTGTGTACCATTAAAGGTTTGGCTTTAACCTTGAAATTTTCCTACAGGAAGATTTTACCAATTGCAGTCATACACAGCTTTGTGTAAGCAGCAGAAATATTTTGGGGTCAATCCACATGATGTCACTGAAGGCCTCCTGACTGAACATGTCAGATTTGCTTCAGATTTCCAAAGATTAATGTCATTAGTCCCAAGAAACAGAGTGCAAAATTTCAGCCTTACATCTTTGTTAGTTTTTGCATGAATAAGGAGCATGACTTAAATTTTACCATAAAAATGAACGCTATAGAAAAAGTCTGAAGTTCCATAAGCCAAAACTTTTGAACTATTTGAGCTAGATGCATTAAATTTTCAGGTATTGTTCTTTGGTACAGGATACCTTTAAATACTGCAACTAAAGATCCATAATTGCATCTTTACCACTTTATGTATTGTTGAAATATGTCAAAAAAAAAATTCGTTTGTGCTTTGGAGTATTTTTGGCCTTCTGTTTCTCCACATTTAAACATCAGAGCTTTCAAATTCTGGTATTTATTTCTCATATTGTAGGACTGTTTTGATAACTAAGTATTTGTCTAAAAGAGATAAAACTTTCTGAGTTATGAGCCTTAAAAATAAAAAAAATTAAAAATCTTTTCGCACCCTTATTTCAAATGCATATTGCTCATGTATGACAAATTCTACCATAAAAATGATTACATCACTGGAAAGAGCAGGTCTTCGTGAGCATACAAACAAAATATGAAGTTGGTATCTTCAGCTAAACTATATTTATTAAGGGATCAAATCTGCCTCCTTTTACAACAGACAGAAATGTAAAATACAGGCACACGTCTTATAATACAGCCACAAGATATGTGAAATTTTTACCTAGAGATCTTCTGATTTGAAGCGGAGTTATCCTTTTCACTTTTTGGAATTTTTCACAGTTTTCTGGTAACACTTGCTCTGAATGTATACTGACTCGAAATGCATTTGAAACTATTTTAAAAGATGTTTTACACAATTATTAATGAAACCGGGTCACAATTTATAGCAGTGGTTTATGAACTGTTTACAGAATGCACTGTACCGTAACTAGTGTTCAAAGCACATTAGAGCACCAATCAAAGAACAAGTAAGTTAAGGCTATTGATGTACAGAACATATTCTAACCTAATTATAATGCATTATAAGCTGTATTTGTGAGTTGTACTTGGGTCATTCTCCTCAGAACGTGCAATCTCTTTTACTGAAGCTTCAGTTCAGTTAGTAGAAATATTTTGCCCTAGTGTATATGTCTCATTATTCACAGGACATGTGAACATCTAAACATGTCATTCGCAGTGCTCAATAATTTATGTATGTCTTCCCACAGATGTTTCAAAAGTGACCGTAGGCGACTTTGGGTCATTCCTGTTACTGGACATGAGCAGGATACAACATAGCAAAAAGCACACCAATATTCTAAAACAGATATCATAAATAAATTTGTTTTTGGTCCCCTTCAACAGATTTAAAGACAAAACTCAAGTGACTTTAACACTATACTGCAAATTGCTGAGTTAACTACACCCCAATACCAGTTTTGCACAAAAATGAAAGTGAAGTATTAGCCCTGTATGGTTGGACTATGGCCAATCTGAAAAAAATATTACAGGATAAAAGGCCTTAGCCTGATGGCTGATTCTGTTCAGGTGATGACAGTTGACAATTACGACAGACTCGGTGAGAGGGTTAAAACCAAGCGGTAACAGGGATGACAACTTGGTAACAGGAATGACTGTTAGTAACAGGAATGACATAATTACATTATTTAGCAATGCTTCTCAGTGAATGACAGACAAGTCATAATTTGGGATAATACTTACAATGTAACTGCAGCTGTAGGTTAGGGGAAGCCAGGGTACAGTGAATCAGAACAGTTATTTTGCTGGCTTTCTCCTATCTGGGTGTTAAGAATGTTCGAATGCGGAAAAAATCCATTCAATTTTACATAAAAGATTTATTCATTAAAATAACTTGTCACAAGCTATATGAAACAAGTAACACAAATAAATTCTCTAAAACAAACACTTCTGGATTTTTAATGAAAAAAATAACAACTGGCAACACCGTCCTGTGAAATTACTTAATTTCAAAAACTCAGTGCCAGTCCACTTCTGGCTTTCTGAATTAGTTTAAATAGCATCACTTAAGGAAGTAACAGGCAAACCACCGAATCATGAAACAAGAAATAAAACTTAAACCTTAACATGTTTCAACCCCCTGTAGATCGACGGAATTTAGCCTTCCATTGGCTGATAGCTTGGTCAGACATCAAGTGGGGGTATTCTACTTTGCTCCAAAACAAGCTAACGCAGAACATCTGAATAGCAGTCTAGGTCTACTGGAAATATGAGGTGAAAAAGTATGGCCTTACAGATGATACAATCGATAAACACCCATTTATGTCATTCCTGTTACCTTAGTGTCATTCCTGTTACCCATAGCAGGGTAACAGGAATGACAGTAACAGGAATGACAATTTTGCACATATCCCCTGCTACACTGCACTACAAGACATGCATGCATCCTTGGTCACTTGCTTCCTCGAGTGGGCACTTCCATAATGTACTTTATTTATTTACCACCACATTTTCTATTGTCTCTGTGAAGTTCTGGGCATAACAGTAATGACTGCTAATTGATATAACCATCAAAAAAACACGAAAACTTACCTTTCTCCAGCTTTATCCTTCAAATGCTCCCTCCATTGAACTTTCAAGGTCAACTATGAATGTGGACCTCCTATTGGCAAGTTATAGAACCAACCTAACCATAGAGTTTAGTGAGCTGGTAACAGGAATAAAAGGAGTAACAGGAATGACACTGGAATTGATTGACAGGGCAAAATTTACCCCCAAAGTAAGAAATTTGTTCTAATTAACACTTAACTGACTACATATTATCTGAAATGAAGTATATTAGAGAAATGATAGTGTTTGGATTAACTTTATGTGCTTTTCAATTTAAAAATCCTAAGATTTTTGACAGGAGCCAAGACTGGGGACAGCCAAAATAGGCTGGTGAGACGACTCTGATGAGGGGATTTAAAAAATTTTTCAATCTGGGTCCGAGAACTAACACTTATCAAGGTAGAATTTCATAATTGTCTTTATTTTCACACACATATTTATTAGGAAATCTCTTCATTTAATAAAAAAAAAAAACAGCTGGGACACAAACTGCACGTTCTGAGGAGAATGACCCACTTAAAGTCAGTCATGCTGTATGTTATACACTGAGGCTCATTTGTTGCAATGTCTTAAATGTAATAATAATGCAAGTTGCTATAAAGTGTAATGTGTTTTCATGAGGGATTTTCGAATGTTTGAGTGTGTTAGTTCCTTATACACATGGATTTTGTAAAAAGTGTTATGAAGTGACTTTACGTATGGAGAATATTAACAATATTTACTGTTCTACTGTGTGTCCAATGTGATTCGTCTCAAAATGTCTAAGATTTTATTTTTTAAAAATTCAATTACAAATTATAAGTGTAACAGTGTGTCTATAACTTAACTGGAAAGGAGGATCTCAGGAAATTTTGCATGAATTTTCGAATTTCGTAGTGCTTCAACTTCAGCCATGCGACTCGAGGAAAATCTGCATTTCATACAAATAATTCAACACTCAATGTTATAGATTAACTTAAATTTTCACTTCGAAATAGTGCCAATTCTTGAACATTAAATATTGTAAATATTGTACAATTTGTTGCTCAGAGAAGGGCAGGACGGTGGTGTAGTGGTTAGCACTGTTGCCTCACAGCAAGAAGGTCCTGGGTTCGAGCCCAGTGGCCGATGCGGGCCTTTCTGTGTGGAGTTTGCATGCTGTCCGTGTGGGGTTGCTCTGGTTTTCCCCACAGTCCAAAGGCATGCAGGTTAGGCTAATTGGTGGCTCTAAATTGACTGTGAGTGTGAATGGTTGTCTGTGTCTGTGTGTCAGCCCTGTGATGACCTGGCGACTTGTCCAGGGTGTACCCCGCCTTTCGCCCGTAGTCAGCTGGGATAGGCTCCAGCTTGCCTGCGACCCTGTAGAACAGGATAAGCGGCTACAGATAATGGATGGATGTTGCTCAGAGTTTAAAATTTAATTTTAAATAATGGAAGGAAATTCCTCTATATAAAAAGATAGAAAGTTGTGTGTAAGTGGAATAACTGTAACGTAGCAAGGAAAGTTTATCTTCTTCACATCATGTGTTAATTTGCACAAAATCGTTGCACATTATACAGAAATTTCATTTGCTTTAATCATGAAAAGTAGTCATTTCTCTTCAGCTTACAAGTAATTTAGATTTCACAAGCAAGAATGAACTTTTTATTTTTGTTTTGTTTTGTTTTTTCCCTGTAAACACTCTGGATACGCTCTAGATGGTGGCATTGAGTTACATCCCCACGTCAGGGATAACTGCTTGTCATTTTTAACACAAACAACAAACATTTAACATGTTCCAAATCTTATTTCTCATATTTCAGCAGTACAATTGTGTTTCACCAGTTGTATATTACCATCATGTACATCATGAATAGTAGGCATAAACGGATAAAAAATATTCAATTGAAAATGGTTAGCTCTTTGAGAACTCTCTGTATGAACTCTGTTTATGTTGTAACACTTCTGGGTTAACTATTTACACGTGTTGATTCACTAAAGTGGAATTCCTATTGAATTTCCACCGAGGCATAAAGCAATCGGTGAAACAGGAACAAAAGCATCAATCACAAGCAGCTCCACCCTTCATTAACTGACACATATTTGTGTGATGTGATTGTATCAGTTGGATGTCGCACACCCAGACACCCACACACTGGATTCCTAATGTGTGCTGCCTAATGGTTTTTAATCACTTTTTTTGTTTGTTTTTATTCCACACTTCCACGGAAATGACAGAGAACAACCAAAAGGCTCAACAAACCACAATTTTCACCAACAACGCTTTCGAAATTGCTTCGGAACATTTCTCATAGTTTCATTCGAAAAAGCGACATCCATTAATTAAAAACATTTTGGAGTAAACATCACTGTATTTCAGGTCCAACAGTGAAACATAATGCTTTAATACTGAAAAACAACTTTCCTGGCATGATCAATCCACGTGGATAAAATTTAAGTTCATGATGTCAATCATCTAAAGTACTGTAAGAGCCTCGCTGTGTGGAAATGCTCAGAGGCTGACTGGCCTTGTTCAGACTTGCAGTGAATTTCTCCTTTCATGGTTCAGAGTGACTGGAATAAACTGACTCATAACACAGTGGTGGTTTCGAAACTATAACACTTCTTTTTTTTTAACAGATTTTTCATGTAAGCTTTAAAACACTGCACTGAAGGCTTTGTGTGCTTGATGTAAGGAATAAAACACAACACTGTTATAGGAAAACAATCATCAGTGGAGTTACTGTTACTGTTACATCATACAGTACTTATTCGAGTTGTAGCTTATCGTTAATGTTTTATGTTGTGAAATATTCTTAAAACACATCCTGAAGTGTTTTATTCCTCTTTTACAACAGCAGTTTGTCTACGATTGCAATTTTTTATTCATTAAAGATGGACACTGTGTACTTTATATCCAGTTTTAGCTACATTTAATGTTGGTAGTTGCTGTTCTCACTGACATAATAGTGCTACTGTTATATCTGTTGTTACTCACCATTACTATCTAACTAGCTGTTACTGTAGTATGTTTCTGTCTATTACTTGGTGTTACTAGCTGCTACTAGCATTTACTATCTGTAGCTAGCGTGACTATAGTATGTTTCTGTCCTTTACTTGCTGTTACTAGCATTTACTATCTGTAACTAGCGTGACTACAGTATGTTTCTGTCCTTTACTTGCTGTTACTAGCATTTACTATCTGTAACTAGCATGACTATAGTATGTTTCTGTTGTTTACTTGCTGTTACTAGTTGTTACTAGCATTTACTATCTGTAACTAGCGTGACTATAGTATGTTTCTGTCCTTTACTTGCTGTTACTAGCTGCTACTAGCATTTACTATCTGTAACTAGCATGATTATAGTATGTTTCTGTTGTTTACTTGCTGTTACTAGCATTTACTATCTGTAACTAGCGTGACTATAGTATGTTTCTGTCCTTTACTTCCTGTTACTAGTTGTTACTAGCATTTACTATCTGTAACTAGCGTTACTATAGTCTGCTTCTGTTCTTTACTTGCTGTTACTAGCATTTACTATCTGTAGGTAGCGTGACTATAGTATGTTTCTGTCCTTTACTAGCTGTTACTAGCATTTACTATCTGTAGCTAGCGTGACTATAGTATGTTTCTGTCCTTTACTAGCTGTTACTAGCATTTACTATCTGTAGCTAGCATGACTATAGTATGTTTCTGTCCTTTACTAGCTGTTACTAGCATTTACTATCTGTAGCTAGCGTGACTAGAGTATGTTTCTGTCCTTTACTAGCTGTTACTAGTTGTTACTAGCATTTACTATCTGTAACTAGCGTTACTATAGTCTGCTTCTGTCCTTTACTAGCTGTTACTAGCATTTACTATCTGTAGCTAGCATGACTATAGTATGTTTCTGTCCTTTACTAGCTGTTACTAGCATTTACTATCTGTAGCTAGCGTGACTATAGTATGTTTCTGTCCTTTACTAGCTGTTACTAGCATTTACTATCTGTAGCTAGCGTGACTATAGTATGTTTCTGTCCTTTACTAGCTGTTACTAGCATTTACTATCTGTAGCTAGCATGACTATAGTATGTTTCTGTCCTTTACTAGCTGTTACTAGCATTTACTATCTGTAGCTAGCGTGACTAGAGTATGTTTCTGTCCTTTACTAGCTGTTACTAGTTGTTACTAGCATTTACTATCTGTAACTAGCGTTACTATAGTCTGCTTCTGTCCTTTACTAGCTGTTACTAGCATTTACTATCTGTAGCTAGCGTGACTATAGTATGTTTCTGTCCTTTACTAGCTGTTACTAGCATTTACTATCTGTAGCTAGCGTGACTATAGTATGTTTCTGTCCTTTACTAGCTGTTACTAGCATTTACTATCTGTAGCTAGCATGACTATAGTATGTTTCTGTCCTTTACTAGCTGTTACTAGCATTTACTATCTGTAGCTAGCGTGACTAGAGTATGTTTCTGTCCTTTACTAGCTGTTACTAGTTGTTACTAGCATTTACTATCTGTAACTAGCGTTACTATAGTCTGCTTCTGTTCTTTACTTGCTGTTACTAGCATTTACTATCTGTAGGTAGCGTGACTATAGTATGTTTCTGTCCTTTACTAGCTGTTACTAGCATTTACTATCTGTAGCTAGCATGACTATAGTATGTTTCTGTCCTTTACTAGCTGTTACTAGCATTTACTATCTGTAGCTAGCGTGACTATAGTCTGCTTCTGTCCTTTACTTGCTGTTACTAGCATTTACTATCTGTAGCTAGCATGACTATAGTATGTTTCTGTCCTTTACTAGCTGTTACTAGCATTTACTATCTGTAGCTAGCGTGACTAGAGTATGTTTCTGTCCTTTACTAGCTGTTACTAGTTGTTACTAGCATTTACTATCTGTAACTAGCGTTACTATAGTCTGCTTCTGTCCTTTACTTGCTGTTACTAGCATTTACTATCTGTAACTAGCATTAATATAGTCTGCTTCTGTCCTTTACTTGCTGTTACTAGCATTTACTATCTGTAGCTAGCGTGACTATAGTATGTTTCTGTCCTTTACTAGCTGTTACTAGCATTTACTATCTGTAGCTAGCGTGACTATAGTATGTTTCTGTCCTTTACTAGCTGTTACTAGCATTTACTATCTGTAGCTAGCGTGACTATAGTATGTTTCTGTCCTTTACTAGCTGTTACTAGCATTTACTATCTGTAGCTAGCGTGACTATAGTATGTTTCTGTCCTTTACTTGCTGTTACTAGCTGCTACTAGCATTTACTATCTATAAGTAGCATTACAGATAGTAAATGCTAGTAGCTGCTACTAACAGCAAGTAAAGGACAGAAACATACTATAGTAATGCTAGTATGTTTAATACGCTAAACAAATAGTAGCAGCTAGTAGCAGCTATTTGTCTAGTACTTGTTTGTATACATTACTAGCTGTTACTATCTGCTACTACCAATCAGAATGGAAAATTTAGCATCATTGTGTTATAACCTGTTACTGTCTGTTACTAGCTGTTACGAACATTTACTATCTGCTACTAGCTGTTACTGTAGTATGTTACTGATTATTACTTGCTGTTACTAGCTGCTACTATCATTTATTAGCTGTTCTTATAGTATGTTACTGACTTTTACTTGCTGTAACTATCTGTTAGTACTTGTTACTCAGCATCAGTGTGTTATAACCTGCAGTTAACCTGTAGTTTATTGAAAGTGCTGAAGAATTAAAGGACTAAATGGAAGAGATTCAGGCAATGAAATAAAAAGGCTTTTCAGAAAAGCTAGAGCTTGTGAGTAAATCTGCGTTTCCCTTTCTAAAGATTGCATCATGTATTCCATGGATTAATTTGCCTATCATATGTTTTTCCCGTCCTGAGAAGTCTAATCTCCCTATTCATTAAGAACCATCATGATAGTACAGTTAGATAAAGAGTGCAGCAGGGTTCATAAGTTTGGCTTCACAACCAAGAACAGTTGTTATTTTTTCAGGTGCGAGTGAACACAGGTACAACACTGGGCTCGGAGGATTTTTTTTTTTGTTGTTGTTGGTATTTCATTGTACATGAACACAGCGTTAAAGCAGACTTAAATAACATTCAATAAATACAGTTACACATTAACGCTGCTGAATTCTGGACTCTGATTGCTCGGAAGGTGCTGGAACAAAAGTCCGGCTAGTTATCGTCTCTATAGTAACATCTAATTCAAACATGTATGGAAGGAGTCTCCAGTATTAGAGCATTTGGGTGAGCTTCTGGTTTATCAGTGAAATGGAAAAGTGGGTTTTTTTGGTCTTTTTCTCCTTCACAAGAGGAAAAAAAACCAGAAACCAGTGATGAAATTTATGCTACAATGTAAGGACTTGTTTTGTTGACGTTCCATGACATTACACATAACTACAAATGGATAAAAACTATGACCTGCTGGGTTTTTTTAAAATAATAAATTAAAAATCGTAATCGTTGGTAAGTTGCTGTAACACACTCAATTGAGTTCACACTCAATCACACCACCCTGTGGTTGATTATTATTCTATAACTGCCCCCCCCCCCCCCCCGCCAAGTGATTTATTCCTCACATATCTGACTTGTATTTGATTTAAATCACTGATTTTATATTTTTGCATATAGAAGTATATAATGTATAGTGGACTGAGATCGAACATTGGCATGTATGATGGAGTGTGTCGGTGCATGAACATGTCATGGTGTGTTTCGTGCTCTAACTTGCCTGATCAGCTAATTACTCTATCAATGTGTGAACAAAATCCAGTTGATCAGCATGCCAAATAAAACATGGACTTAAAAATGATGCAAACCAGAAAGCTGACTGTCCAATCTGAGAAACCTGATACCTTTTTTTTTTGCATTTGAAATTTGTGTGTGTGTGTTATGCATAGTAAGCATAAAGGAATATATTAACACACATGAGAATAACAGCATTGATGCAGCAGAAGCGCGACCAAAATGGGTCTTCCCTCATGCTACGAATCATGGGAGGCGGAGTCCCAGGTGCACCACGGCCAGGCCGAGGACTACAAAAGCCTGCGGTGCGCACACACTTCCCTCTTCGCATGGACTCACAACCTAAAAAGTGAAGAGAAAGAGAGAGACAAAAAAACAACGTTGTATTGCAAAATACCACTTCAAAGTATTGCTTTCTGTTTGGTGTGAAAAGAGGAAAGGGGAAGAAAAGAAAAATGAGATGAATGAGAGGAATTATTTTGGACACAAGCAATATTTTGTTCACTAATTACTTAACAATACAAAATGTAATTTTATTTTAGTTTATTTTTCTCTTCCAGCAAAATTAACTAAAAAAAATCGAGTACTAAAAGCACTTCCTATTCTTTGGGATCCTCCTGATGTTTTTGTGTGTGTGTGTGTTACCCTCTGTTCTCCGAGTGAGTGTTGATACTTTCTGTAGCGGTATATCTCTGTCAGTATTGCCTCTCAGGGTCCACCAGGTGAGGTTATGAATCTACAACACAATAACATACAACACTTACAACACATTAACCTCATTAGCATGCATACATCACTGAATGCTGAGAAATTCTCAAATCTGATTGGTCAGAAAGTTGAATATGTTACCATTTCTATAGTAACAGTTCACTCAGAGGGACTTGTACACTGGATGCTCTGTGTATTATGGAAGGAGTCTCCAGTGTCAGCGCTTTGTTTCCACCATGAAAAGGTTCCTTGGTAATGTAACAAGCTGCCTTTTTGCTTTTTAACATCAAGGAACTCTTGAGAAGAAAGGAACGACTGTTCGTAGCTGCTATTAACTGAAAGCAAGAACTAACTGGATGTTCTACAAAATTAAATGTAGCTAAAAATGGACAAAAACCCTCAGCATCAATCACCTCAGGATGTGCTGTTGTAGGAAAATAATCAACATAGGTAATGCAGTGTTAACTTTGATTTATTTTCTCTGTGATTGATAATTCCCTAACTGCTTATCATGATTTACAACATTACTATAGAATTTTACTGAAAAAAGTACAAAAATTTTCAGCCAAAATTTTATTTGACTCAAAATTATTTGCTTGCTTCTTATCTGTAAAAAACAACAATGTCCAGCACTTCAAGAATGGTGGATTGTACCTAATTCACATACTTTTAGCAAGAAGTAGCTTCTCCACAAGGGGGAGCTCTTAATAAAGTAACTTTGGCCATAACAATGAAGTTACTTTATTAAGTGCGCCCCCTTGTGGATAAGCTACTTCTTATCTTTGAAAAACGACACTGTCCAGCACTTCAAGGATGGTGGATTGTACCTAATTCACATACTTTTAGCAAGAAGTAGCTTCTCCACGAAGGGGCGCTCTTAATAAAGTAACTTTGGCCATAACAATGAAGTTACTTTATTAAAAGCGCCCCCTTGTGGATAAGCTTTGAAAACGGCATTGTCCAGCAATTCAAGGATGGTAGATTGTACTGAATTCACATACTTTTAGCAAGAAGTAGCTTCTCCACAAGGGGGCACTCTTAATAAAGTAACTTCGTTGTTATGGCTGATGTCTATGTTTGTACTCATATTACATGTGATAAAATAAAAGTCCTGGAACATACATGTGACAATAATGATAACATCCTTTTTTTAATTATCGTCTAAGTCAGGGCTTTTCAAAGTGTGGGGCGTGCCTCCCCTAGGGGGCACCAGAGTTCTTTGGGGGGGGGGGGGCGCAACGTGAGGAAAAATAAACCAGAATAAATTACTATTGCGAACATTTAGCGAACTTCAGCTAGCCTTTGCCAGAGACAAAATGGATCGATTTTTAGTACCTAAAGCTATAGTGAGTGAGGAGACAGAGTCTGTGCCAAGCAAAAAAAGAAGGAAGTATGACCACGATTATTTAAAGTTTGGATTTTCATGGACTGGATCTGAAGATGCTCCTCTTGGCAGACAACACACTGTGGCAGTGGTGCTAGCTAACGATGCTATGAGACCATGTCGACTCCGGCGTCATATTGAGACCAAACACCCAAGTTTGGTGACCAAGCCCCGGGAGTTTTTTGACAGGAGGCTAAATGAACTGCGGTCACAGCAGAAAGTAATTCATACTTTTAGCACTGTAAATGACAAGGCAACTGAAGCATCATATCATGTGGCGTTATGCATAGCTAAAGCAGGTAAGCCCCACAACATCGGTGAAACATTAATCTTACCTGCTGCTAAAGACATGTGTTCAGTGATGATGGGAGATGCTGCTGCTGCCAAGCTGAAGGCCATACCGATGTCTGATAACACCATCCAGCACCGCATCTCAGACATGGCATCGGATGTTAAGGAACAGGTGTTGGATGCTATTCATGAGAGCCCTCTCTTCTCCATTCAGCTGGATCAGTCTACCGACATCGCTAACTGTGCTCAGTTAATGGTGTATGTGCGCTATATTAAAGAGCTCAGTGTCAAGGAGGAGTTTTTGTTTTGTTATCCTCTGCCAACTCACACTACAGCAGGAGAAATATTCAAGGCTTTGAATGATTTAATGCAGAAGAATCGTATTGACTAGAGCCGCTGTTGTGGAATATGTACTGATGGCGCAAGGGCAATGACAGGCCGCCACAGTGGTTTGGTGAAGCAGGTGCAAGCGGTTGCCCAGGCCGCTGTTTGGAAGCACTGTATCATCCATCACCAGGCCTTGGCGACCAAGAAGATGCCAAAAGAGTTGCGCGCAGTGCTGGATGAGGCAGTAAAAATTGTTAATCTAATTAAATCACGTGCCATGAATGCTCGTCTCTTCTCTGTCTTCTGCAATGAGATGGATGCTCACTTCCAACAGCTGCTGCTGCACTCCGAGGTCCGATGGCTGTCCCGGGGCAAGGTCCTCACCCGCTTGTGTGATTTGTGTGAGGAAGTGCTCCTATTCCTTGCCGAAATCAGTTCTCCACTGGTGAAGCATATGGGGGACATGAACAGGGTTGCAATGTTGGCATATCTTTCTGATATCTTTGACCGAATAAACGCACTGAACACCTCTCTGCAGGGCAAAGAGAGCCATGTCTTTTTGGCACACGATCGAGTCTCTGCATTTAGGAAAAAGTTGGACTTGTGGTGTGCTCATGTTAAACGGGGCTCGGTGGAAATGTTCCCGACGTTGGAAGATGTTGTGGAGAAGGCAGGGCTGTAACTGGACACTGTACAACAGGTGATCATTGCGCATTTGGAGGGGCTGTGGGAGCAGTTTGCAGAGTATTTTGGAGAGGAGACCTTAGCAAATCAGTGGGTGAGAAATCCATTCTCATTCCCAGCGACATCCAGTGATGCACTAACAGTGCAAGAGGAAGAGGCCCTTGTCGAACTGAACTCTAATATGGACTTCAAAAAAAAGATGAGTGAAGTGTCACTTGTGCACTTCTGGCTGTCTGTGGAGACCGAGTCCCCCCACCTCTCCAAAAAAGCACTTCAGGTACTCATCCCGTTCACATCTACATACCTGTGTGAATGTGGTTTTTCCGCGTTAACATTGATCAAAAACAAGTACTGGTCTAGCTTGCAGGTAGAGGATGATATACATTTATTCCTGTCAACAGTGCGTCCCCGCATCAGGCGCCTGTGCATATCAAAGAAGCAAACTCATTGCTCCCACTAAGATGAGGCGAGAAAAGGGGTTGTGGTGATGTGAGGTGTTAAAAAAGAAAATGTATTAAATGTGTTTTTCTAAAGCACATGTTTAAAATGTGTAAAAAAGAATATGCTTTTAGCACATGTTTAAAATGTGTAAAACAAGATGTTTTAAAAAAGCACAATGTTTAAAATGTGTAAAAAAAGATGTTTTAAAAAAACACAGATGTTTAAAATGTGTAAAAAAGAGATGTTTTAAAAAGCACAGATGTTTAAAATGTGTAAAACAAGATGTTTTAAAAAAAGCACAGATGTTTAAAATGTGTAAAAAAGATGTTTTAAAAAAGCACAGATGTTTAAAACGTGTAAAACAAGATGTTTTAAAAAAGCACAGATGTTTAAAATGTGTAAAAAAGATGTTTTAAAAAGCACAGATGTTTAAAATGTGTAAAAAAAGAGGTTTTAAAAAAGTACAGATATTTAAAATGTGTAAAAAAGAGATGTTTTAAAAAAGCTCATATGTTTTCAATGTGTAAAAAAGATGTTTTCAAAAAGCACAGATGTTTAAAATGTGTAAAAAAGAGGTTTTAAAAAAGCACAGATGTATAAAATGTTTAAAAAATGATGTTTTAAAAAAGCACAGATGTTTTCAAAAAGCACAGATGTTTAAAATGTGTAAAAAAAAAGATGTTTGAAAAAAGCACAGATGTTTAAAATGTGTAAAAAAAAGATGTTTGAAAAAAGCACAGATGTTTAAAATGTGTAAAATAGATGTTTTAAAAAAGCTCATATATTTTAAATGTGTAAAAAAAATATGTTTTCAAAAAGCACAGATGTTTAAAATGTGTAAAAGAAAAAAATAAAAATGTGCACAACAACCATTTTTTTAAAATACGAATGGAACATTAAGTATAGCAACAACAAAAATTGTAAGGGGGGGGGGGGGGGGCGTTGTTGTTTATTTGGTCTATGAGGGGGGGCTGACTCTCCCACACTTTGAAAACCCCTGGTCTAA
Source organism: Neoarius graeffei (assembly GCF_027579695.1). Taxonomy (NCBI): domain Eukaryota; kingdom Metazoa; phylum Chordata; class Actinopteri; order Siluriformes; family Ariidae; genus Neoarius; species Neoarius graeffei. Next base: position 21,362,834 of record NC_083586.1, read on the forward strand.
GTGATACCACAATAAACAAACACCTTTCAAACTCCTCACACTGCACAAAATGAGCTGTCCATCATCTATAAATAGAAATACATCATCACTTCTTCTATATTAATGATTTCTGAGTTTACATTAAAAAAAATACTGTTAAGATCCAGCTTCAGTAATGTTGTCTTTAAACAAAAACGACAGTCAGACGAAACCTGTGTATTTTAAATGAGTTGTGTCAAAAATACTGTACAAAGTACAAGTTGTGCTTCATGTAAATGACGCCATTTGACATCATAAGCTGCTATAACACTGACTACTACAACTAGCTAGAGGTATGTTAGCTATAATAATATATTGTGTAAGATGTAGGCGTGTACCTGTTCCTCAGAGGGTGCAGGTGTGAGAAGGCTGATGCTGATGGTGACGATGACAGTGATGGCACAGAGGATGATGGCGAAGTGGAGATAGTGCACACGCCGCAGGACGGGAGGTGCAGGGTCAAAGATGCCACAACGAGGGGGCGGGAAGGCAAATTCCAGAACCATCCGCGTGACACCGACAGCCAGACCGACCATCAAACCCCAGAATGCTCCCTAAACACAAAACAACTTCCTTAATTTAACAATCTAAACGTTTAGACTATTTTATTGTAAGTAGCTACGTTGTGAAATAATTTGATCTGTAGTTGCTTAGCATATTGCTAAATTATACCATTTTGAATAGAAATACAGTATAATAAATAAATCCCGTAACTAGAAGGGCACTTAGTAGAGTACAGTCCATACCTCTGCCAAGCCACATATCATCAACATCAAAATCAAATCACTTGATCCTAGGATAATACTAAAGCTGTCCACCAAATTTCACCCAAATCCATTCACTACTTTTTGAGTTACATTGGGAAAAGACAAGAAAATCCTGGATCCACATACATATCCAGATTTACATCAAAATCCAATCAATTGTTCCTCGGCCCATGGCTCAGCTTTCCTCAAAATTTCATTGAAATCCATTCACTAGTTTTTGAGTTACATTGGGAACAAACAAACAGAGATGAAAACATCTCGTCCTCCAACACAGTTGACGGAGGTAAATAACAGTATTTTAGCGAAAGTACACTTACGTTTATGACTGAATGTGTCATATTTATGATTGATTTTCACACAAAAAAAATTTCTTCATTTTAATATAAATGGATTGCTTTGATCTTCATTATAAGCAGTTATTGTAGGGGCGTGGCCACACAACGCTGGTGTAGTGGTTAGCGCTGTTGCCTCATGGCAAAAAGGTTCTGGGTTCAAGCCCAGTGGCTGATGGGGACCTTTCTGTGTGGAGTCTGCATGTTCTCCCCATGTCCACGTGGGTTTCCTCGGGGTGCTCCGGTTTCCCCCACAGTCCAAAGACATGCAGGTTAGGTTAACGTGGGGCGGCCATGGCCTAATGGCTAGAGAAGCAGCTTTATGACCAAAAGGTTGATGGTTTGATTCCCTGGACCAGCAGGAATGGCTGAAGTGCCCTTGAGAAAGGCACCTTACCCCTGGGTGCTATAGCATAGCTGCCCGTGTGTGTGTGTGTTTTCATTGCTTCGGATGAGTTAATACAGAGTGGAATTTCACTGTGCTTCAGTGTATATGTGATAAATAAAGTTCTTCTTGACCATTTTATAGTTTTGGTTTAAACGATAGAAATGAGCAAACACTTCCTGGTTTCTTTATGCTCAAGAAAACGTACAAAACCGTCTTTTCCCACAGAAAGTAATGCAAACGTGTGATATCCAGGATATAACCTGGGGTTATGTCTAGCGCTCATTTTATAGACAGTAAATAATCACACAATCTTTCCAGATGCAAGAAAGCACAGTTTGGAAGAAATTACAGAAGTGACGGACTTGGAATAAATTCTCAGAGATACTCTGTGATGACGATATTACTCACTTCCTGATGCAAAACTAATCCTGACCGACTGCACTGCAAATCTTTTTCATGATTGGAAGCTAATATTGTCAAAGAAATAATACAATTTTTTGTTGTTTGTATAAAAGTAAGTAATATAAATGTCAATAGTGTAAATGCTCTGAATAGAATTATGTAGCCAACACTCTTTTAGCTTGTCCAGCATCATACACGTTCATGATCAGTCCGATCTTCGCCCGGATCCTATCGGAGTTGATGCGAGAACGCTCATGGAACTGTTCTGTGTCCCGTTTCATTAAGATCAAATTTTACCTTTTTGAAAAAACAATGTTTTTAGCCCTTTTTGTTTAAATTACTTTCTTGTTTGACAAATACAATTTTAAAATATTAAAAAAAACTTCGTAACTAGTGGTAGTGCATTTTTTTTTTTTTTGTTTGGGGCTTTTTTTGGTTTCTCGAACATGATCAGGATGCATATGTGTAAATTATTCAGAGTGTGATTCATTGTGTAGAGAGTTTGCAAAGCTGAAACCGCAGTCAGGTTGTGAAACTGCAAAAGTGACAGAGAAGTGAAAAGAGATGTTGTCTTCTGTAGCTCGGGGGCATCCTGCATTCCATGCTGAAAGGCTGTTGGGTTTTTTGTTTGTTTGTTTGTTTGTTTGTTTGTTTGTTTTGTTTTAAAGAAAACACCCTGCCCTGATATAAAAGTGTTCCTCTCTGGATTAGCGGAATGTTCTATTGTTTTTCCATTGGATGAACAGGTTTTCCCCTGTGAGCATTCTGCTAGCGTTTCTTAACGTTCATTAATAATGTCGAAAAGGCTGCTTTTAGGAAAATTATATGAATAAATCGCATCCAAATCACACTGCAATTCAAATCACTTGGACTTGGATGTAGATGTGCCGCGTAACTGAAATCAAATCTTTCAGAAGATTAGGTGAAGTTCTCCTTGACAAGGTGTTTAAATAACAATGTAAGACTTCGTAAGTTGTATGAAGAATTTCACGGTAACATGATGTTATATGGGCAGCACGGTGGTGTAGTGGTTAGCGCTGTCGCCTCACAGCAAGAAGGTCCGGGTTCGAGCCCCGTGGCCGACGAGGGTCTTTCTGTGCGGAGTTTGCATGTTCTCCCCGTGTCCGCGTGGGTTTCCTCCGGGTGCTCCGGTTTCCCCCACAGTCCAAAGACATGCAGGTTAGGTTAACTGGTGACTCTAAATTGACCGTAGGTGTGAATGTGAGTGTGAATGGTTGTCTGTGTCTATGTGTCAGCCCTGTGATGACCTGGCGACTTGTCCAGGGTGTACCCCGCCTTTCGCCCGTAGTCAGCTGGGATAGGCTCCAGCTTGCCTGCGACCCTGTAGAACAGGATAAAGCGGCTAGAGATAATGAGATGAGATGAGATGATGTTATATTTTTCTCAGTACGGAATTTAATTTTAAAGGGCACCTGACAGCAGAATGATGCTCTACAATAGGTTTCTGTAATAAAACTACAAACACCACTGATCACTTTCATGATAGAACTAACCACCAACAGAACGAAACTCTTTGTGCGCAGCTGCGTCAATCTGGCCAAAGCACCAAGCCGCTGTCAGTGGCCACCATATTTGCCGTGACGTCACATGCAGAACGACTGCTCGGCCTTCAAGGCAGCTATGGCCGACGAAACAGAGCGATTTTCTGACCAGTCTTCAGAAACTGAGGCCCTTTTTGAGGTTGACACTGGACATGTCGGATTACATGAAGACGAAGCAGTGGGTGGCATTTTGCCTTATCGTTCTGAGCCGTATCTGGACGATTTGCCTGCAGAAGGTGAGATTTCCGACTCGGACACAGAATACATGTGAATAATACCTCAGACTTCATTCAATCAATCTGTAATTTGTGACAATATAACAGGATTACCACATACTGTATAATAAATATTTTGGAGTATCTTTCATTATATTTTCGTGACCAAAGGCTCTGTATACAGTTCAGTAAAGTTGGAAAGATATCGGCAGATTCGAACTTCCGGGATCAATAACTCTTAAGTGAAATGTTGTTAAACACACATATTTTCAACCGTAGTAAGATAGACAATGAGCTACAACCTAACTTTCATCAAAACAAGCCACACCAACAACATTAGTGTTTACGAGCAGCGTGCAGGGACCGTCTACAAAGTGCAACACCAAAAAGAGACATTACAAAAAATATTCAATAACTTCACTATGATACAGTGTAGTGTCACCAAACTCACTACACACTTCATTGATCTACAGATTGCACTACAACACTTGGTTTGAAAGAAAGGCATTTTTCATAATTTCTGGGAATTTCTCATCTCATCTCATTATCTCTAGCCGCTTTATCCTTCTACAGGGTCGCAGGCAAGCTGGAGCCTATCCCAGCTGACTACGGGCGAAAGGCGGGGTACACCCTGGACAAGTCACCAGGTCATCACAGGGCTGACACATAGACACAGACAACCATTCACACTCACATTCACACCTACGCTCAATTTAGAGTCACCAGTTAACCTAACCTGCATGTCTTTGGACTGTGGGGGAAACCGGAGCACCCGGAGGAAACCCACGCGGACACGGGGAGAACATGCAAACTCCACACAGAAAGGCCCTCGCCGGCCCCGGGGCTCGAACCCAGGACCTTCTTGCTGTGAGGCGACAGCACTAACCACTACACCACCGTGCCGCCCCTAATTTCTGGGAATTTGTATTAGGAATATTAATCAATAACTTCACTATGATACAAGTGTTGTAGTGCAATCTGTAGGAGATCAATGAAGCGTGTAGTGAGTTTGGTGACACTACACTGTATCATAGTGAAGTTATTGAATATTTTTTGTAGTGTCTCTTTTCGGTGTTGCACTTTGTAGACGGTCCCTGCACGCTGCTCGTAAACACTAATGTTGTTGGTGTGGCTTCGAGGATGGCTTGTTTTGATGAAAGTTAGGTTGTAGCTCGTTGTCTATCTTACTACGGTTGAAAATATGCGTGTTTTGTGTTTTAACAATGTTTCACTTAAGAGTTATTGATCCCGGAAGTTCGAATCTGCCAATATCTTTCCAACTTTACTGAACTCTGTATACTATAATATTATGTACATGTGAATAATACCTCAGACTTCATTCAATCTGGTCATGTTCATGAAATTCCTACTTTACGCTAATAGATAGTTTTCACATGACGTCACAGAGTCGGGGATTCCCTGGTGGCGGCCATCTTGAGGGGCAAGCTTACCGTACGGGTCACTGAGCACACATAGTACCGCGCAAGTTACATTTATTTATATATTATTTACATTTATAGTTACATTATTACTATTTAAAGCTAGCAATGGTGCACACCTGTTGCATTCACGGCTGTCGTAATAGGTCAGATGATGACGTCAAGCGGAGCTTTTATGGAATTCCCACTGTACGGGAGCACGAAGGCGAGCAAACAAAGAAACTCAGCATACAAAGGAGAAATCTATGGCTTGCAAGAATCAACCGCAAGGATTTTCAGCCTTCCAAACACAGCAAAGTCTGCTCCGATCATTTTATAAGTGGTAAGTTGTTTAAATAAACAATCAATTGTGTAACAAGCCTACATACCAGTTAATTATATTACAAAGTTTATACTGACATGGTACTGTAATACCACTAATGGATGTAAAATTTGTCTTAAATCAACTCGATATTATACACACATATATTTATATGCAGTGTTGAGAGCTCTAAAACTCCAATGTGTACATACCTTGGCTGTAATTAGGACATGGCTCTCACTTGTTTTTGGTGGACTTCACGGACCCAGCCACAGACAAAATAATTGTATGACTCCAGCGACTTGTATGCTTTGAGGTCGTCAAGTGTGTAGGCGCTTTTAGTATTCACAAAATAGTTCACAATATCAGGGTACGATATGGATGGCAGCCCTGCATAGTCACTTGAAAATGCTTCTTTGTCCACTTCGTAGGGGTCAATTCCCCCAATCAAGGACAGTTTGGCTGCATACCGTTGTCGTGAGATGTCATCTAATGTATCCATATACTTCCGTTTGCTTGATTTTGCCGACATTGATCTTTATTTTAGAAAACTGACTATATAACTTAATAAATTCGTCCGAGATAACGTAGCTGGTAGTGGCGATGGTCCGTTTTGTTTGCCCTGCAAGATGGCGGCTGGGGGGCATTCCCCGGAATGCCGTGACGTCAGTGAAAACTATCTATATCGTCGGTGATTGGAAATTTTAGATGAGAGACTGATTTAAAGACATGCAGATTTGGTACAATGGGGCCACTGTAATTGGCGCAAGCTGTTGTGGTTTCCCATGCCATGATGTATGTACATATATATATATATATATATATATATATATATATATATATATATATATATCTATATATATCTATATATCTTCCTATGGCAAAAGATAAATAAATAAATAGATTTTATACACAAAGCTATCCTGACATAATTTCCTCCCAAGATACAGTCTGTTTTCAAATGAAAATATAATTTTATTGTTATAAATAACAGTTCCGGTGTCCGGCGCACTTGTTTTGCCCACTCTTCACATCTGATGGGATCCTTGGGAAAGGTATACAGACTATACCCGGCTTCCCTGGTGTTGGAGCAAAATCCAGCCACACAACAAGCAGGCATATTCACCAAAATAAACGACTCAGACGCAAAAATATTCACTTGCAAAGCACTGGTGAACAATGAGAAGCTGAAATGTCTGTCAGTGGTTCTGCATGTGACGTCATATCCGCCTTCTTCCTCGGCCGTGGGTTGGCTCGCCATGATATCGATTTATCTGCGTGGCGGGCCATTCAAAACGATGTTTCTTACTATTCTGTCGTGCGATGTGTGAAGTAAATATGTCATTTTGTTCAACTCAATATGGCTGAAATTAACAAATTAACATGTTTTTTGCTGTCAGGTGCACTTTAAGTTTGTATCCAGTCGCTGCTATAACGTAAGTGAGGACGGGTTGTTCCTGGATGCGCTGCAACATTAAACGTAAATATAAACTGATAAAAACTATGATTCTTTAAGAAGTTTGAAAAAAATTAAACTTCAACAAGTTGCTGTGGTATGAGAGGAATAAAAAAAAAACATCAGGATGTGATGATCAACTTCTCAGTGGTAACAGTAACTAAGCATCATCATCGATTATTTTCCTGAACAGCAAACCCTGAAATGTTTTATTTCGTTCCTTACTGGATGCAAGAGGATATATTAATAACATGAACATTTATAATCCTGTCTGATATTTACAAACTTTTACAAACATTATTATTTTTGAAAAGAGTTTTTATTTTGCTAACTTGTGCCTCTTGCAGAGGACGGATCTCGCGGCTGAATCTCCTGCCCACACACAGTAATAATGCTTCCAATAAACAACCAACCACAAGCTGTGGCTCAAACTTGAGCACCCACCCCTGAAGTTGGACTTCATTCTAAAATGCGATAATAGGTTTAACCTGAAATGAAATGTATATGGTCATCGCAAAACAAACACACAACACCTCGCTAAAGGTTTAAATTAAAAGCAGCATGTCACGGGTGCTAATCACTCGGGCGGTCGTACTTTGGACCTTGTTTTTTCACTTGGTTTAGACATTGATGACATTTGTCTAAGTGATCATAAGTGTATTTTTTTAATCTTTCTGCATATACTGACCCTCCGTGTCGCAAAACAGTGACACGTTCTCGCATCATTACTCAGAAATCTGTCGATCAGTTCTCCTCAAATTTTTTGCTGTGATTTTGACACTTCTTGCAGTGATGTTGAACTCTTATTACAGTCTTTTAATGAACAGCATGCTGCTGTGCTGGATAAAGTGGCACCTTTAAAAGTAAGATCTAAGGCTATATGTGACCCCTCACCGAATCCAGGGACGCATGTCGGCCGAAACGAATCCGAGATAATAGCAAAAGAAGCATTTTTTTTAATTTGTGATTTTTTTCCATCATGTGCAAGTTGAGATCTTGAAGAATGCAATCAGTATTTCAGATAATAGATTTTTTTGCTGGAAAAGCATACATTTTTTGTTGCAAATTGTCTCGTTTTTGTCAGGACTGTAGCCTGCTGGGGGGTGTGGGTAAATTACCATATGGGCCATTCACGTGACGATTTAAGTCTTTTGTTTGTTTGTTTTTCGCGAATCAGCTGTATGATACGAGCTGAGCTCGTGGCTACTTAAGCTGCATACAGGCATGTAATTTCACTATGGAATGAGGAAGCTAAACAGAGCGCAGAGGAGCTGAAACACTGCGAAGCAAACAGACACATGATATTTACATCAGAGATAAGCATTTCTAGCAAAAAAAAAACGCAACCTCGTTTTCCAGATTGAATGGTATACTTGAATGATCGGATGATACACGGACCGTTCTAGGACTACATTCCATCGGAGGCATTGGTGTGTGCAAGGCGCCGTTTCTCTTTCTGATGGGGTAAGTTTATTAATCTAAGGCTGTGTGGTTATTTTTGCATGTAACGGAGAGTGTTGTGGTTTGGTTAAGCCTAGGTCACAACCGGACGTAGGATTTTTTGGCCGTGCGATTTTTGGCGTTTCCCAAATCGCTGCGGTTTTTTTTTGTTCATGGAGAAAGACGCGCGTTGGCCGTAAGTTTGACTTGCAACCTGAAAAAAACGTAAACGCCCGTAGAGTTTGTTTGACATGACAAAGAACCTCTGCAGCCAGTCTGCAGCCAGTCTACGGCTCGAAAATCAGCACATCACACGCGTGCTCTCGTGCGTTTAACGCGCCCTCCATGCGTTTCTTGCGTTTTTTGCATGTAGACCGGCCATAGGAGCACGTACGGCCGGTTGTGACCGAGGCTTTACATGAAACTAGCGTTGTGTTAGTTGTGTCATCATTGTGCTATCTTTCTTACGGTGTGAGTAATTTTTCAACCACAAAACGTTAAAGTATACTTTAGGACTTATTTTTGCACTTCATAATTGTTTTGGGCATACTTTGCATGGAAGGAAAATTGACGTGGTGATCTTTGTTTACATGAAAGTAGCATCGTGCTAGCTCATAGGGGGTAGGGCTTTCCTTAATGTCATGCAAATGAGCACCATTATGTGCCCGCCCTGCACCCAGAGTAGCTGAGATGGAAAACTTTGAGGGCGATTTTCTCCCTTTCCTGTTTGAAGAAGTATACACTTTCAAAAGGCCACACATTCTTCAAATATTGTCAGATCTCCACATGGAAGGCATCATTGGAAAGCTTAGAAACTGTACTTTCTGAATCTGCCAATAACTCAAAATGCCCCCGGGCGGACATGTGTCCCTGGATTCCGTTATCTGACACATATGTAATTCAAAACCATGGATGACGGACGCCGTCCACTGTCTAAGAAGGAAGTGTCACAGAACTGAACACCTGTGGAACAAGAGTGCTTGGAGAGCACAATTCCCCTGCTGGCAACTACGCCATAACTCTGGTAAAATGCGATTGAATTGAACGAAATTGCAATCTGCATATTACCGACATATAACAAAGAATCCTGCCAAGTTTTGTGAAATTCCTCCAAAAATTGTGAAAGAAGTTGATTTCAGAAGGTGAGTACCCTTCCTAGGACAGATGGATGGACAGACAGACATCACCATGACATAATCCCCCTTCAGGCCTTTCGGCCAGTGGGGGATAAAAACTACTAAACTGGAAGTACATCGCCTGTACCTTGAAGAACCCATGCATGCTTTTAATAAGTTAGTTAAGGAAACTCGGTCAGCCTATTTTGCTAATTTAATCTCTTCATCAAAGAGAAATCCAAGGGTTTTATTTGACACTATTAAAAACATTATGTCACCATCCACTAATGCTTTACCAAGCTTTTCTCAAAATGACTGGAATAAGTTTCTCACCTTTTTTACTGATAAGGTAAGCGCTATTAGATCCAGTATTCAGCCTGGTTTATGCCCACTTGGTAGTAGCCTCTCCCCATCTCTTACTATTCTGGATTCATTTCACCCCATTAGCTTACTGTCATGCTCCGCTCAGGACATCCACTCCGGACATTACGAATCTCTCATGCCAGCGCCGATCCGAATCCGGAATGGGAATTCCTTCATGCCTGCATTCACTTCCTGGTTTTCTCTGCTGTTATAAAAACGCCGTTCTCAGACAGGAACTTTGCCAGAACGTCTAGCTTTGCTTCTAGCCATTTCTGTGCCTCTGTTATGTTTCATGGTTGTTTGGTCATGGTCATTTTTCTATTTCATGGTTTTTTTGCACTAGGTTTTTTTTCTTATTTTTGTTTTCTTGTCCTAGCATTTTTGTCCTTGCCTGTTTTCATGTTTTTGTCTAGTTTTCTGTCTCTTGTTATCTGGATTATTTTTGCCATTTGTTTTTGTCCCGTTTGTTTACCCTTGTGCCACGCCCTTTTCCCTGGATTAAATCTCTCTATTTATTTGATTACTGTCTGTGTTCTGCTTGTGGATCCTTATCCCACCACACCTCCACGGCCCCTAACAGTACGTTCTGGCCAACATGGATCCAGCAGAACTCACCCATCTGAGAACGGCCATCCAGCAGCAAGGGACTCTCCTCGGGACCCATCAGCAAGACCTCCAACAGATTACACAGGACCTCACCACCCTGTCCAACTCACTCAATCTCCTCACCACACAAATGCAGCACTATCAAGCCGTGCCTACCTCTGCCCAGCAGTCTCCAACTTCAGCTCCTGCCACTGCCTTTTCCCGCAAGCCGAGACTCCCAGCACCTCAGCCCTATGATGGACAGCCAGATACTTGTAGATCATTCTTGTCTCACTGCTCATTGATCATGGAGCTGCAACCTCTGACCTTCCCCACAGAATGCTCCAGGGTGGCATATATCATCACGCTTCTCACTGGCAAGGCCAGGGAGTGGGGAACAGCGGTCTGGGATGCCGATACTCCCTTCTGCTCCTGTTTCAAAGATTTCTCCAAAGAGATGAGGCAAAATTTTGATCTCTCTCTGTCCGGCCGGGAGGCTGCTAGGGAACTTATGGAGCTGCGGCAGGGGTCCCGGTCTCCCTCGGACTATGCCATTGAGTTCCGGACATTGGCGGCATCGTGCGGTTGGAATGAGAATGCCCAGGTCAACACGTTCCTGCATGGCTTGTCTGACGTCATTAAGGATGAGCTGGTATCACGGGAACTGCCGTCGGACCTCTCCAGTCTCATGGACCTCGCCAACCGTGTCGATGCCTGGATCCAGCAACGGAGGAGAGAGACCCGCTCCAGCATCACCTCCTCTCCACCTCCCGCCTTGTCCGTCGAACCTATGGAGGTAGACTAAGTACGGGTGTCAGTGGAGGAATGACAATGCCGGCGGAGCACAGGGTCCTGTTTCTACTGTGGTCAGTGAGGACACACCTGCCGAGCCTGCCCGCTAAAAGGACGAGCCCCACCAGTGAATTGAGGGCCCTGGTGGGCAACACTCAGAACCAGACCCCCACTGATCGACTGTTACTCCCTGTCATCATTATCCATGACAACCAGCATCACCATCTCCAGGCCCTCATCAACTCAGGGGCAGACAGGAACCTAATCTGCTCCGCCACTGCCAAGCATCTGGGAATTCCGCTACTTGCCCTCGACATCCCTCTCACAGTCCTGACACTCAATGGCACTGGCTTGACCACCATCACCCACCTTACAGCCCCGCTCACCTTGAGGATTTCTGGTAACCACTCAGAAACCATCCAGCTCCATGTCATGAACAACCCCCACGTACCCATCATCCTAGGATTACCCTGGTTAACGCTGCACAACCCTCACCTAAACTGGGCCAATAACACCATCCTAGGCTGGAGCCATTCCTGCCTAGCTTCCTGCCTGAACTCCGCTCTGCCTCCTGTCAGACCACCGCAGCCTCCAGCCAGCGAGTTTCCCGACCTCTCTCATGTGTCTCCAGAATACCTGGACTTAAGACTTGTTTTCAGCAAGACCCAAGCAGTGTCCCTCCCTCCTCACAGACCCTATGACTGCGGAATCAACCTCCTGCCCAGGACAGTGCCACCCAAAGGGCGACTCTATTCTGTCTCTCGTCGAAAGGCAAGCTATGGAGAAGTACATCTCCGAGTCTCTGGCAGCTGGGATCATCCACCCTTCTTCCTCCCCAGCAGGGGTGGGATTCTTCTTCATGGATAAGAAGGACAAGTTGCTCCGCCCATGCATTGATTAACAAGGTCTCAACACCATCACAGTCAAGAACCACTACCCACTACCGCTCATGTCTACAGCCTTTGAACTACTCCAGCGAGCCAAGATATTCACCAAGTTGGACTTACGCAATGACTACCATCTCATCAGGATCAGGGAGGGGGATGAGTGGAAGACAGTCTTCAACACCACCACTGGGCACTACAAGTACCTCATGGTCCCTTTCGGCCTGACCAATGCGCCCACGGTCTTCCAGGCACTCGTCAACGACGTCCTGAGGGACTTTCTCAACATCTTCGTTTTTGTGTACCTGGATGACATCCTGATCTTCTCTTGCTCCCTGGAGGAACATTGGGGCCACGTCTGGCAGGTCATCCAGCACCTGCTAGAAAATAAGCTATATGTCAAGGCGGAGAAAAGCGAATTTCACCAAAGCTCTGTCTTGTTTCTGGGGTTCATCATCTCCCTGGCTAGGATCCAGATGGACCCCCTCAAGCTTGAGGCAGTCGCTGACTAGCCCACCCCATCCTTGCGACAAGAGCTCCAGCATTTCTTAGGATTCACCAATTTCTACAGGCGCTTTATCCGCAACTTTAGCACAGTGGCCGGACCTCTCACAGCTTTAACCTCGACTAAGACCTCATTCAAGTGGGGGGAGGAAGTGGAGAGAGCCTTCTCCATGCTCAAGCACAAGTTCACCACAGCACCCATTCTCACCATACCCAATCCCACAAAACAGTTTATCATGGAGGTCGAGGCTTCCGAGTCTGGAGTCGGAGCCATTCTCTCCCAGAGGGCCAATGATAACAAGGTCCACCCCTGCTCCTTCTTCTCTCCCCGGCTATCCCCTGCTGAACAAAATTACGACATTGGTGACAGAGAGCTGTTAGCCGTCAAGCTAGCCTTAGAGGAGTGGAGGCACTGGCTTGAGGGGTCGGATCTCCCCTTCCTTGTCTGGACTGACCACAAGAATCTGGAATAACTCAAATCCACCAAATGCCTTAACTCATGGCAAGCCCGATGGTCTCTTTTCTTCTCCCATTTCCAATTCACGCTCTCCTACCACCCAGGCTCCAAGAACGGCAAACCCGACGCCTTGTCCAGGATATTCTCTGCCCACCAGGAGGAATCTAGTATGCCTGAAACTATCCTCCCTCCACGCTGTCTGGTGGGGGCTGCCCTACTTGAGGTAGAGACATTGGTGCAGAAGGCCCTGGAGCAGGACCCTATAGAAGGTAACTCAAGCAACATACCACCTAACCATCTGCTTGTTCTCTGTTCTATGCGAACTTAGGTGCTGCAGTGGGGTCATGGCTCCAAGTTGGCTTGTCATCCGGGAGTTGCTCAAACCCTGGCACTCATCCAATGGCGCTTCTGGTGGCCACCCATCAAGGAAGACGTCCAGGAGTTCGTGGCAGCCTGCGACACATGTGCCCAGAACAAGACAGCCAATCGACCCCCTGCCAGCCTGCTAAGACCCCTCCCGATTCCTCATCGACCCTGGTCTCACATCGCCCTGGACTTCATCACAGGACTCCCCAACTCAGGTGGCAACACATGCATCCTCACAGTTATTGACCGGTTCTCCAAGACAGTCCATTTTGTCCCTCTGCCCAAGCTTCCCACAGCTAAAGAAACCACCAAATTACTCATCCTTCACATTTTCTGCCTACACAGACTCCCCACTGACATCATTTCTGACCGGGGTCCTCAGTTCACTGCGCAATTCTGGAGGGTCTTCTGCAGACTCATCAGGGCCTCCTGTAGCCTCTCCTCAGGGTTCCATCCTCAAACCAACGGCCAGGCGGAACAGGCGAATCAAGCTTTGGAGGTGGCACTCAGGTGCATGACGTCCAGGGATGCCGCTTCTTGGAGTAAGTACTTACCTTGGGTTGAGTACGCTCACAACACTCTCCCTTCATCTGCCACAGGCCTCTCGCCCTTCCAGTGCTCCCTAGGTTACTAACCACCACTCTTCCCCAACCAAGAGGAGGAGGTCGCCATACCCTCAGCCCAGACCTTCATATGCTGCTGCAGGAGGACGTGGGCATCGGCTTGGAGAAGACTCATTTGCTCCACCCTAGCATCCAAGAGGCAGGCTGACAAACACCGCTCTAAGGCACCCACTTACTGGGTGGGGCAGCGAGTCATGCTCTCCACGCGCCATCTGCCACTCAGAACCGTCTCCTGCAAGCTGGTGCCCAGATACCTAGGACCCTTCCTCATCAGCAAGGTAATCAATCCATGTTCCATCAGACTGGCATTACCTCTCACCATGCGATGTATTCACCCCACTTTCCATGTGTCACAGCTTAAACCTCTGGTCTCTAGTTCTTCGTTGAGGGGGGGGGGGGTACTGTCATGCTCTGCTACAGACATCCACTCCGTACATTATGAATCTCTCACGCCAGCGCCGATCCGAATCCGGAATGGGAATTCCTTCATGCCTGCATTCACTTCCTGGTTTTCTCTGCTGTTATAAAAACGCTGTTCTCAGACAGGAACTTTGCCAGAATGTCTCACTTTGCTTCTAGTCATTTCTGTGCCTCTGTTATGTTTCATGGTTGTTTGCTCATGCTCATTTTTCTATTTCATGGTTTTTGCACTAAGGGTTTATTTCTAGTTCATGGTTTTTGCACTAGGGTTTATTCTAGTGCATGGTTTTTTGCACTAGGGGATTTTTCTTGTTTTTGGTTTCTTGTCCTAGCATTTTTGTCCTTGCCTGTTTCGTGTTTTTGTCTAGTTTTCTGTTTCTTGTTATCTGGATTATTTTTGCCATTTGTTTTTGTCCCGTTTGTTTACCCTTGTGCCACACCCTTTTCCCTGGATTAAATCTCTCTATTTATTTGATTACTGTCTGTGTTCTGCTTGTGGATCCTTATCCCACCACACCTCCATGACCTTCTGAGTTTAATCAAGACAATTAAATTATCTTCCAGTCCTCATGATATATTGCCATCCTCTCTATTCACTCAGGTCTTGCCTACCATCGGACCTGCTTTCAAGTCAAAGTCCCTTCCACGCCAGGGTCTGGTCTTCTCAGGCAGTCTCCTATCCCAGTATTAACCAGCTCTTTGAGGAGTATGGGTGCGACGCCAATCTCTATTTCCATAGCCCTCGGCCTCTTGTGTATACAGCTAGGGTTACAGTGGGGGGCTAGTTCTCTGGTAACCGCGAGAGTTTGACTTCCCTACTTGCATCTGTATTGCAGCGTGCCTTGCCAGATGGCAGTAGGTACCATTTTGCTGTGAGGCGACAGTGCTAACCATTACACCACCATGTGGTGGCAACATGTGGGTCATTCCGTGCCAACTCACCTAAATTTCAGGAACTCCCCCACATCACCGTCTCAGATTTTACTCAAAAAATTCTCTAATCAAGAATGATATGTTTGTACCACACATGCAAAATATTAGCCCCCAATTATGTTGTAGTTTTGGAACTACAGGCCTTTGAAATATTGATGTCAAAACACCACATGTCGAAATTGTCTCTTTCCCCAACTTCAGAGACCCATAACTTTTTATTGCAGCTATCTAGAAAGTTGTGTGTGCAGATTCTTACTGAATGATACCCACTCTTTTCAAATCTGTTGCCAGAAAGCCTCTGAAGGACATACTTTTTGCATAATAGGAAGCCAAAAATGGCATTTTGGCCAAAATCGCTTAAAATTCATTAAAACTCAAAGGGGCCTAGTAGAACTATGAAACTAGTTAGATTTTTTTCCTCATTACATAGTAATTGTAGGGTTGTTATCTGTTCACAGAAACATATTTTGCGATGAAAATTATATTCCTGAATTTTTAAAATTTTTTTTAACATCTTACGTCCTTTCCGAGGGGGCTAAAATAGGGCATTTTTGCCATCTTATTTGTTAATGTGGCTAGGGGTTTAGGATCTTCTAGTTTTTTGTGAAGATGCTCTCATATAAGATGTAACTACTCCCTGATTTTTTTTAACAAACGCCCCTTGCTTCATATTTTAATAATTTTTTTTGTACATGGACAGTTTCATCATTTTTCACTTTTTTCCACATTCAGAACTCTGTAACTCTACATTGGAAAATTCCTACTAGCAGCTATTTCAGATTTACATACACTGACATACAAATTTTCATATTTTAGTAGTAGTCTGCCCAAGAAATTCATATTTTTCTTTCTATTGGGACCTAAAAACAGCTATTTGGCCAAAAATGACAAAAATGTTGACTTGATATTTTTCAAGTTCTGGAGGGAATGGGCTATTTTCCTCATAAATTAAAGATGTGGTGACTTTTTCTATCCTGGAACAAGATCTCATCACAGCTTCTGCCCAATTGCACCCACTCAGCTGGAGATGAGAAGGGTTTCTTCTGATGTGGTACCATCATCGGTAGTGGACATAGGACCTGAAACCATACCAGTTTTACAGTCCCAGTTACAGGCCCCAAGCCAAATGTCCCACTCTGCACCAAATATGTACCAGCCAGGCAAATATATTGCCTGTGTTTATGACAGAAAATGGTACATTGGAAATATTGTCACCAGAAATGAAGAAGAAAATGATGTGTATGTCAATTTCATGAGACAAGGACGAGGCAACACATTCTCATGGCCACCACAAAGCAGGAAAGATGAATGTTGGGTGCCTTTGCTTCATGTCCTTTGTGTGGTAGAGGCCCCAAACATAAAAAGTGGGGGACGCCATTACCAACTAACAGAGGATGACTTCAAACTTGTGAAAGACTTAAGTTTTAACTTATGTACTACTAGATGACAGTTTATGAGTGTCTTAGCACATCACATGAAACTGTACTGCCTGTGAATGAATTACCCATTATCACGGATGCCCATATTTGACTTTAAATTATGTACAAATCTTGTGATGTTTTTCAACATCATGATCATGGATCATTGAATGTGTTAATATGCAAATAAAACCTCATTGCTAAATGTTTTGTGCTTACACAACCTTGAAGTATATAAAAAATACTACTCCAGAATTTTGTTGTTATTTTTCTATATTTTCCAAGGATATTCAACAAAAATTGCAATTATACCTAAAATTTTCTAATTGCAAAAAATAATATACAATACAGAAAAAGTTGTTCAGGAAATGTGTATGCCTAGATTAGGTTCTTATAAGCCTTAATTTGTGTGCAAAACACCCCTTTATTATTCCCTTGTTTATTAAAAGCTGCCCAGCGTTTTTGTCATTTTTGGCCAAATAGCTGTTTTTAGGTCCCAATAGAAAGAAAAATATGAATTTCTTGGGCATACAACTACTAAAATATGAAAATTTGTGTGTCAGTGTATGTAAATCTGAAATAGCTGCTAGTAGGAATCTTCCAATTTAGAGTTACAGAGTTCTGAATGTGGAAAAAAGTGAAAAATGATGAAACTGTCCATGTACAAAAAAAATTATTAAAATATGAAGCAAGGGGCGTTTGTTAAAAAAAATCAGGGAGTAGTTACATCTTATATGAGAGCATCTTCACAAAAAAATTGAAGATCCTAAACCCCTAGCCACATGACCAAATAAGATGGCGAAAATGCCCTATTTTAGCCCCCTCGGAAAGGACGTAAGATGTTAAAATTTTTTTTGTAAATTCAGGAATTGAAATTTCATGGCAAAATATGTTTCTGTGAACAGATAACAACCTTACAAATACTATGTAGTGAGGAAAAAAATCTAACTAGCTTCATATTTCTACTATGCCCCCTAGAGTTTTAATGAATTTTATGTGATTTTGGCCAAAACGTCATTTTTGGCTTCCCATTATGCAAAACGTATATCCTTCAGAGGCTTTCTGACAACAGATTTGAAAAGAGTGGGTATCATTCAGTAAGAATCTGCAAACACAACTGTCTAGATAGCTGCAATAAAAAGTTATGGGTCTCTGAAGTTGGGGAAAGAGCCATTTCGTCATGTGGTATTTTGACATCAAAATTTCAAAGGCCAGTAGTTCCAAAACTACAATGAATTGGGAGCTAATATTTTGCATGTGTGGTACAAACATATGATTCTTGATTATAGAATTTTTTGAGCAAAATCTGAGACGGTGATGTGGGGACCCTTAGGTGACTTGGCACGGAATGACCCATGTGGGGGGGGGGGGGGGGGGGGGGGGCGCGTTTGTTGTTGTTTGATTTATCTGTAACCGCTTATCCAGAGGATAACCAGTAGGTACCAATGCTGTCTCCATTGGGGATTTTGTCTCTGCTTCTTCCCCTCTGTCCTGTGGTGTTCCACAGGGCTCAGTTTTGGGCCCCTTACTTCCCTCCACTGGCTCGGTGGTGTAGTGGTTAGCACTGTCGCCTCACAGCAAGAAGGTTCTGTGTTTGAACCCAGTGGCTTACATGTTTGGTACGACCCGACAGCAAATAGAACTTGTAATGTCCTGGTCTAGGCTAGCTCATGGTTGGACCTGCAATACTAGCCATTGTTAATTCTTCATTGTCTTCTGGCTGTGTCCCTTCCTATCTCAAGCATGCCACTATTCAACCCATAGTAAAGAAACCTAACTTGGACCCCTCTGTGTTCAGGAATTATAGGCCCATATCCAAACTCCTATTTTTATCGAAAATCCTAGAAAGGTTCTTGCTAACCAGCTTACAGCTGCACTGGAGAGTCACAATCTTTATGATAAATTCCATTCCGGTTTCCAGAAACAGCATTCTACAGAAACTGCCCTTCTGAGGATTACAAATGATATTCAAATGGCCTCTGATGCAGGCGATTGCTCTGTATTAGTGCTCCTGGATCTTAGCTCCGCCTTTGACACTGTTGACCATCATATCCTGATTGAGAGATTATGTCACTGGGTGGGCATATCGGGCATTGCCTTAGATAGAAATTTTGCTGTCTCCATTGGGGATTTTGTCTCTGCTTCTTCCCCTCTGTCCTGTGGTGTTCCACAGGGCTCAGTTTTGGGCCCCTTACTTCCCTCCACTGGCTCGGTGGTGTAGTGGTTAGCACTGTCGCCTCACAGCAAGAAGGTTCTGTGTTTGAACCCAGTGGCTTACAAGGGCCTTTCTGTGTGGAGTTTGCATGTTCTCCCCATGTCTGTGTGGGTTTCCTCACACAGTCCAAAGATATGCAGGTGAGGTTAATTGGTGGCTCTAAATTGACCGTGAGTGTGAATGGTTGTTTGTGTCTCTCTGTGTGTCTGCCCTGCGATGAGCTGGCGACTTGTCCAGGGTGTACCCTGCCTCTCGCCCATGGTCAGCTGGGATAGGCTCCAGCTTGCCCCCTGTGACCCCGCATGGGATAAGTGGTTACAGATAAATCAAACAACAACAAACGCCCCCCCACATGTTGCCACCACATGGTGGTGTAATGGTTAGCACTGTCGCCTCACAGCAAGAAGGTCCTGGGTTCAAGCCCAGTGGCCGATGAGGGCCTTTCTGTGTGGAATTTGCATGTTCTCCCCATATCTCCATGGGTTTCCTCCAAAGACATGCAGGTTAGGCTAATTGGTGGCTCTAAATTGACCATAGGAGTGAGTGTGAATGGTTGTCTCTATATGTTAGCCTTGCGATGACCTGGTGACTTGTCCAGGGTGTACCCCGCCTCTTGCCTGTAGTCAGCTGGGATAGGCTCCTGTGACCCTGAACAGTATAAGTGGCTACAGATAATGAATGGATATCACTTTTATGCAGATGATATACAGCTTCATTTTACATTCAGACCCAATAAGGCATCTTAGGCTCTGTAGGCTCCTAGATTGCCTGGACGCTATCAAAGACTGGGTGGCAGGAAATTTTTTACAATTAAATACAGACAAGACGGAGGTCTTAATTATTGCTCCAGACAATATCATACATATGATCAAACAACACATTGGGCCTCTCTCACTTGCTGTTCGCTTAAGCCTGAGGAACTTAGGGGTGACATTTGATAAGTCGCTGTTGTTTGACTCTCATGTCAAACAGCTGGCCAAATCCTATTTTTTTCATCTGCATAATACTGTATTAGTAAACTTCTCTGGTATCATATTCAGAACTGAAGATGCTGGTACATGCTGTGACAGCGTGCCCGTCACTACAGTTGAGTATGTGCTCTGATTGCCATACCAACGAGCCTGGCTCTTTGGCATTGTAGTCAGGGTGCAGGTTTGGTACCCTGTAGACCTAGGTTCAAGGCTGGGTGGGGTGACTGCTCGCTCCCTTCGCAACAGTTGGTGCCAGAAGTGGGATGGCTGTAAGCCAGGAGGCCATTGGAGGTGTGCCCTGTGTGTGAGCTGTACGAGGGACCCCCAGGATAGGTGGCCCCTGTGCGAGGGACCCCAGAGATGGGTGAAACACAAGTGTGTGGGGCACTCTGGTATGGGAGAAGTACAGCTGAGGGATGGGTGAGGGATGCCTGTGTGCATGAAATGCACGGGTGCGCCTCCCAAAGGGTTGGGCAATGTGATGGCATGCCTGTCACTATAGTTGAGTATGTGCTCTGACTGCCATCCCAACGAGCCTGGCTCTTTGGCATTGTGGTCAGGGTGCAGGTTGGGTACCCTGTAGACTTGGGTTCAAGGCTGGGTGGGGTGACTGCTTGCTCCCTTTGCTACACATGCTTTTATCTCTTCAAGCATTGATTATTGTAATGCACTTTTTTCCTCCCCTAATAAATCTGTCCTATCACGCTTAGAGTCAATTCAGAATGCTGCTGCTAGGTTACGTGCAAGATCTAGCAGACACTGTCACATCACCCCTCTGCTCAGCTCCCTTCACTGGCTCCCTGTTTACTACAGGATACAGTTGAAGATCCTTACTATTACATATAGGGTACTTCATGGCCAAGCCCCCACTTATTTGGCAGACTGAATTCATTTCTATACACCTGCACATTCCCTTAGGTGTTAGGGTTTTGCTGGGATTTGAACCTGGTTCGTTGGTGTGATAATCCAGCAAACCCCCACTAGGCCACCAGGGGGATGACTCAAATGCAGAGGCGTGAGGCGGAAGTAGAAAAAGAATCAAAAGGTTTATTTAAACTATATACACTATATACAGGGCAAAACAAAAGACAAAAAAAAACCCAAAGAGTATAATCCAAAAGAAAAGCAAAGTGCAAAAATTCAAAAGCTAAGAAGATCAAAAAACACAGTACAAAGGAAACTGGAGATAAACATAACAGCACAAAGACTCCGTGACAAGAGGACTGAACTCAGGGGTATAAATAGACAAACTAATTAAGGACACAGGTGAAGATAATTAGGACTAACACAAACACAAGACACAGGAACAGTGGCGGCCTCTAGAGGCCAAAATAAACACGACATGAAAAGGAAATAACAGCGGCCTCTAGAGGCCAAAACAGTCCTAGTCCTAACATTAGGTCTAACAACCAAAACCTCTTGTCACTTCCACACACTCATTTAAATACCTGTGGTGACCAAGCTTTTGAGGTTGTCACCCCCAAATTGTGAAATGCCCTGCCCACCCATCTCAGGTTTGCTGACTCTGTGGACCGTTTTAAAAGGCAGCTGAAGACTCTCTTGTCTAAATAAGCATGGGTAAATGCCTGGCTGACCTCTTATTGTTCCTTAAGCCTAGGTCACAACTGGCTGTACGTGCTCCTACGGCCGGTCTACGTGTAAAAAACGCAAGAAACACATAGAGGGCGCACGTGAAATGCATGGAGGGCACGCATGTGACGTGCTGATTTTCGAGCCGTAGACTGGCCGCAGACCAGCCGCAGAGGTTCTTTGTCATGTCAAACAAACTCTACGGGCGCTTACGTTTTTTTCAGGTTGCAAGACAAACTTACGGCCAACGTGCGTCTTTCTCCACAAACAAAAAAAACGCAGCGATTTAGGAAACGCCAAAAATCACACGGCCAAAAAATCTTACGTCTGGTTGTGACCTAGGCTTTATGCACTTCTTGTTGTGTGTGTTATTTATTTTACTGTGATTGTATTTGTGTTATTTCTATTTTATTTGCTTTTGTAAAGCACTTTGTGACTTTTGTCTGTGAAAAGTACTATATAAATAAATTTTACTCACTTAAAGATCAAGCGTCATTTGATCGCATGTCTTAAGTTAATCATGAAGATGAGGCTGACATACCGTGTGTTTTCTCATGGTGTCTCATTTCAGCGAACCACAGGTAAGATCATGAGGATGTTATTTGTTATGTCACTAACTGTGATCTTCTGTTTGCTGAAGGATTAGTGGGTGTGGCTGTGTAATGACCCATTGGAATGTCTTTCTCTTATTCACACATCAGACACAAACACACACTGAGGCTACATCCACACGACAATGGGAACGAGATGTTATTTAAAAATATATCACGTCCAAATGGGCAACGATCAGTAAAATATCAGGTCCATATGGCAACGCAACGCTTGCTGAAAACGATGCAATACACATGCCACACCTCTAGGGGCGCTGTAAGACGGTCCCTTCGGAGACACCAGAACAATAGAAGAAGTAAGGACGCATGCGCATAAACTATTATGCGCGAGACTTCATATTAGCCACAAAGTCAGGAAAATCTGTTCGTAAAATTACATTATAATGACCAAATACAATGAAAGGTATTTTTCCAGTCTCACCTGTGAAAGGTAATCCCATGTGATCTCGTTTGGACGGCAAACCTGTTGGTACAGTTAAACGCAGCTAATCTTTATTCTCCGCTTTGACCTCTCCAATATGGCGGCGAGGATGACGTATGATTCTACGCGGAAGGCGGCGTCTTTAATGGTCCGGAATAAATTGAATGCTACACGTTGATGGATTAATTTGTTGTTTCTCACCTGTGAAAGGTAATCCCATGTGATCTCGTTTGGACGGTAAACCTGTTGGTACAGTTAAACGCAGCACATGAATCTTTATTCTCCACTTTGACCTATCCAATATGGCGGCGAGGATGACGTATGATTCTACGTGGAAGGCGGCGTCTTTAATGGTCCGGAATAAATTGAATGCTACACGTTGATGGATTAATTTGCTCTTCTACGCCCTTTTTGAGGAATGTATTGTAGGACTAAAACCAACATCTGAAGAGGTGAGATCGCTCCTTTTTTTCCCTATTTTTGCTGGCGGGATTGACTCTGCCCTAAGGGCAGAGTCTCTCTCTCTCTCTCTCTCTCTCTCTCTCACTTTGCACCATTACACAATAAATATTCACAGTGAAAATATTTTGTAAGCGCGTTTCATGAACCAAGTTATAGGATTTGTTGACAACTCGCATCGAGTTTGTTACACTTCTACCCGGCGTGAAGCACTCACAGTCATGTGATTGTGACGTCATCGTAAACAAATCCGTTCTACTCATCCAGACGACTTCACAACGGCAACGTTGCCAGATCTTTCCACTCTGGAACCTGTTCTCAAAAAGATTGCGTTTTGGGCACCCAAAACGCCGGTGCCGTGTGGACGCCAGGCCTAAACGATAAGCAATTGTATCAGAGTCACCTGAATCCGTTGCCGTGTGGACAGGACCTGAGCCTTAAAACATCTGCTTCCCCATCAGTTCTCTGTAAAACTGCACTGTAACATCCAGACATTCTGGTTAATCAACTAAGCGAGAGTCTAAGTAAATTAGGGCAAGACACAGGATTTTGTAGTTGAAGATCTTAGCCAAGGCGGCATAGTGAGCTTTTAAAAATAGCATTTGCGACTCAAACTGAAGCAAAGTTTCTTTTTAAACATGCATGAAAATATTACATCGAAAATATATCGTCTGGAAGAAAGTAGCAGAGCTTGTCAGTGCCTCTGGTGACTGTGTGTAGCTAGTGCAGCTAGTTGGCTTTGCAAATCGGATTCAAGAACAAAGCTAGCATGAAGCCAAGCACTTAACACGTAAATCAAACAACCGATTTTTACCTTTGTGTTTAACCCTCATCCTACCATGCTATTTTACACCTTAATCTTACCATGTGGGGTCCGTTTGGACCCCAATACTTTTCTTTAAAATTAAAGCTTATAAAGACAAAATCACCAGATAAGTTTTGTTCAGAACATCTTGTATTAATAACAGCAAGACACTAAAGGGCCCAAGGCATAAAGAACACACTTAACCTTCATCCTACCAGCCAATTTTACATACACAAACTACCAGGCGGGGTCCGTATGGACCCCAGGAGGGAATACCTTGAAATCAGTGCAGTAAGAACCAATTCAATGCAGCAAACAGACATAACTTTATTGAAGAACAAAATCCACTATGGCTGAATATCAATGATGTATTATAAATGCAATAACATTGCAATAACTAGCATACATGTAGCAAATTATAGCGCCACAAAAAAATTTGCCATTATATACATGATTTTTGCAGCTCATGCAGCTGTAAAACATTCTGGATTACAACTTAGGTCTTTTCTTACAGAATTTAAAACAAAAAAGTAATTGTAAAATAATTTAGGGCTTTTGTTTTGCAGCCTGTGCTTACTGCAGCAGTGGGGTCCACACGGACCCCAAGAAGGAATGCCTTGGTAGTTTCATTATGGAACATAAAAGAAATAAAAGAAGTTAACTTTCAGTGTGCTATTCAATTATAAAATGAAAGACAGATAAACTTTACTCTGGGGTCCGGTTGGACCCCAGTAACAAATTAATTATACCTTCACAATGCAAAAAGCTGATCTTCCGGTGCTTTAGTGTTTTAATTAAGACATAAATTCTGACAAATTCATAAAATGGTGAGGCAGTATGTCACATATTTTTAAAATGGCAAACAAACATATAGGTGCGGGGTCCAGATGGACCCCACTTGGTAGGATGAAGGTTAACTCATTAGTTTTAGAAGCTGCATAAAGCGAATACTGTTTCCCATCAGAAAGCAAAACAATGCCGGACAAGCCACGCCCACAAATCACAAACTAGCTAATAATAATAATTTAAAAATAGTAACAATAATAATAAACGATGGTTTGGTGTGATGATGCGGAGTTCGTTTTACCACCCCGAAGGTGATTCTTTTCTTATAACAGCATGTCACAAAGCGTTTTATTGCTCTTACACCACAGCAAATTTACAGTGAAATATAATATTTTTTAAAAGTTATTAATGTTATAAAAACAATGTCATATTTTTATCCATTTCTTGTTGTGGAAACAATTTAGTTCCTGTTCTCTCTTACATTATTGCAGCCATAAAGAGTTACTTTATGTGAATAAAACAAACAAAAAAAATTAATACAAGAAACACAATGCAAAATCGTAAACTGTTTGTAAACCGCTTACGAATTCACTCTTAAACACAAATACAGGTGATAAAGCTATAAATCAGATGACAAAAGTATCAAAGCAAAAGATGTTTCTTATAAACCCAGCACTTACGATCGATTATACAGTACTAATGTCTCATCTCATCTCATTATCTCTAGCCGCTTTATCCTTCTACAGGGTCGCAGGCAAGCTGGAGCCTATCCCAGCTGACTACGGGCGAAAGGCGGGGTACACCCTGGACAAGTCGCCAGGTCATCACAGGGCTGACACATAGACACAGACAACCATTCACACTCACATTCACACCTACGCTCAATTTAGAGTCACCAGTTAACCTAACCTGCATGTCTTTGGACTGTGGGGGAAACCGGAGCACCCGGAGGAAACCCACGCGGACACGGGGAGAACATGCAAACTCCACACAGAAAGGCCCTCGCCGGCCACGGGGCTCGAACCCGGGACCTTCTTGCTGTGAGGCGACAGTGCTAACCACTACACCACCGTGCCGCCCCACTTAATTGTTTTCTTATGAAAATATAATGTATTATAGACGTATTAATAATTTGCATTTTCAAATACGAAATATTAAGTGGTTGCGCATTGCACAAAAATACATTTCACATAAATCACTACTAAAACTGGCACGGTAGAACAAATCTGATTGGTTGCTATGATTCTTACGTTGCACATTGTTACTCTTTCATTGCTGACGCTGTACACGCAGGCAAAGGGTTTTGAGAGTGTTGGCAGTTAGCTCGTAGTTTGCTGCTGACTGTGTGTTAGATGGCATCAAAATGGATATAAGAAAATGAATTGTGTCAAAACACACTGTGGAGTATGCAGAGCCCAGCACATCGGCCACCTCAACTGACCAAGATGACACAGGCAGGCCGGTGAAAGGATGTGAGAGTGCTGCAAATGTGAACCGTCCACCAGGTGACCTGGGTAAAGAGTGATTTTTTTAAATTATGATTTTGGCCGCCGAGCCAAGTACCTTAGACTTGCATTGACGTTTTGTTTTCATGCCGCGGAGCTATTTGTATGTATTTTAAATGTAAAGGACTTGCCTGTAGGTTTGTGTGTGTTGTTTTATGTTTGGCATCTTTCCAGTTGTAACGTGTGTCTGTGAGAAAATTGGAGGGGAGGGGTAACAGGTGGGCACGGGGGCTGATAAACCGCAACTGCCCTGGTAATATGTCACATGATTTTCCCGTACTAAAGCAACCTTCGGGGCCGTGGTTTTGCGGTTGGCGCAGTTAATTGTTTGAAACACGTTGTCAGACCGCCATCACTACTACACACTATATGAAAAATATTTGCCCCCTTGCTATTTCTAATTGCCCCCTTAGTAAACTGTTCCTGGCGCCGGGCCTGAATCAACATATAAAGACATGTTTTGGTTCATAACATAACAACCTTCTTGAAAATCCGTCTACGTTCAGACTACCTTCCCCTGCTGATCATAATTTATTTACATTCCTGAACTACTTTTCTCTCCATTTATGTTCTTTCATCTCAGCTTTGAATGCAGGCAGATAATTTGCAGTGACAATAAATCAGCTGTCGTTGTCCTTCACTTCCTGAACCGTACTGTACTGCTCACACTCATACAAGTGCCGTAGAGATACAAATAAACATGGCATCCTGAGCACCAGGGCTCTCCTGAACGTTGTGTGTGTGTGTGTTGAGGAGAGCATACGTACCGCTTCGTTGGTTCTTTTCCAGAACACTGCCATGACAAAAATGGCAGTAACAGGAGGAGCCAGATAGCTGGTCACTGATTGGATGTAAACATAAAGCTGTCCACTGTTGGCGCTCTGAAGAATCGGGATCCAAACCACGCTGATGACGACAAGGATCACCGTCACGATCCTGCGACACAACAAAAACACGGAATCATGATGGAGAGTAATCGAGCGCATTAACACCGTATAAACCTGTACAGCACCTTCTGACCAATCAGAAACAAGAATTCAACAGTACTGTGGAATTTTTTTTTTTAAATATTTTTGAAAAATATAAAATGACTCATGTTTCTGTTCCAGACTGAAGCCCACAACCTGCCGACGAGCAGTAGCTCCTTCTCACTGGCTCCTCGGCGATATTTCTTCCAGATGTCCATGGTGAAAAGAGTGCTGCTGCTGTTAAAGATGGAGGTCAGCGAGGACATCAGGGCAGCCATCATCACTGCAATCATTAAGCCTCGCAGCCCTAAAAAAAAGACACACACACACACACACACAGGCAGAGTTACTGTTAATACCCTGAAGTTGATTACATCACCACAAATTAGCAACAATTACTATTTTTTTTTTTGTTTATTAAATAATGACACGGAACATTCCTGTTGGTTACAAAATGGAAACATTTAACTTGTAGAAAAAAAAAGGATACAGGACACACACACACACACAGTACATATACAAACAACACATCTTATTACCACTAGGCATGAGCTCGATGACCAGTTTGGGAAAAGCGATGTTGGAACATCCGACCTCCGCTCCACACACCTTCATACATTCCTCAGGATCCACACAACCCACTGAATCTGGGAATTTGTGCACACACACACACACACACACACACACACACACACACACACACACACACACACACACAGATACTGTGTATATACACAATATTAGCACAGTAGGCCTCCTTTATCAGATGGATAAATAAATAGTTCAAGGTGTTTGTTAAAATCCAGTTAGTGTACTGAGTTTGTGTGAATTTCCATATGAGGAAACTCACTAACGTGAATCTCGGCTTCAAATCGGAAAACCATGGATGAGTTACTGCAGTTTGATATACTGTCAAGTTTAAACCACATCCTTATTACAGTTACACACCAATTTAACAAGTAAATCCATAAATTAAAAAGAAATAAGCATGGGTCAAAAGTAATGGCACCCTAGAAAGAAAAGAGGAGTTAGTATGTACTGTCTCTATGATGGCTGATATGCTGCAATTGCTACAGTGGATGGGCCCGAGACTGAATAGTGGGTGGGCCCGAGACTGAATAGTGGGTGGGCCGGACAAACTGAATAGTGGGTGGGCTGGACAAACTGAACAGTGGGTGGGCCCGAGACTGAACCGTTGGTGGGTTGGACAGACTGAACAGTGGGTGGGCCTGAGACTGAACAATGAGTGGGCCCGAGACTGAACAGTGGGTGGGCTTGAGACTGAACAGTGGGTAGGCCTGAGACTGAACAGTGGGTGGGCTGGGTGTGTGTGTGTGTGTGTGTGTGTGTGTGTGTGTGTGTGTGTGTGTGTGTGTGTAAACTAGGGTGGGCCTGAGGGTTAAAATAGGATGGGCAAGGGGTTTAAACAGAAAACTTAAATGCCAGAAGTCACTCAAAATGTTTTTGGAAAGCAGCCAATAAGGGAGTTTAGTAGGCCTAGTTGTTATACACACACACACACACACACACACACACACACACAGTGACAGCAGATAAAAACCACACCTGTCTGTAAATTTCAGAGGTTTACACTGCTACATTTTACAGGGGTTTTTGACATTTCCTATAGCCACACAGCCAGCCTATGGGAAGTGAAATCAAATGCTTTGAGCAGCTTTTCCTGAGCAATCATAAAGAATGGTGTCCCCGCCTTCCTCATCTCATCTCATTATCTCTAGCTGCTTTATCCTGTTCTACAGGGTCGCAGGCAAGCTGGAGCCTATCCCAGCTGACTACGGGCGAAAGGCAGGGTACACCCTGGACAAGTCGCCAGGTCATCACAGGGCTGACACATAGACACAGACAACCATTCACACTCACATTCACACCTACGCTCAATTTAGAGTCACCAGTTAACCTAACCTGCATGTCTTTGGACTGTGGGGGAAACCGGAGCACCCGGAGGAAACCCACGCGGACACGGGGAGAACATGCAAACTCCTCACAGAAAGGCCCTCGCCGGCCACGGGGCTCGAACCCGGACCTTCTTGCTGTGAGGCGACAGCGCTAACCACTACACCACCGTGCCGCCCTCCCGGCCTTCCTATCACCAGCATTTTAACACAAACCTACAAAAACGTCTACAAGTACAGAAGTAGAGTCAAACCCAGACCAGATGAGGAACTGTGGAAATGACACTCACCCAATGAAGTGTCAAAGTTACAGTACACAAGCGGATGGAGATGATGAGGTTCGCTGTTTGTTTCAGAAGAAACTGAAAAAAATCCACGTGAATTGTTTCCACTAAGATTCCTTTCAAATCTATTCAGAGAACTGTTTTAACTGGAGGTCGGGTTCATGTTTGGTTACACTGACATTAAAATTATTTTATTCTTTTAATAAATGAGAATTTTTTTTGGAATTAACATAAACTTGACCATAGTGTCACCCCAGCTACAAAAGCACTTCCAAATGGGCCCACCCTTTACTATGCTTAGTCATTTCCAGCTCTCTGTGAGCACTGCCTTTTATGGATGTTTGTAGGCATGGCTATATCAATAAATAAAACCCAACTTTTTTTAATGAAAAGTAAATAATGTTAATAATGAGTAAGTTAATAGTCATCATCTCAGATCGTCATTACACATTCACAGAAACTCTGATTCATGGAAACTATTCAGAGATGAGTGTGGGTTGTTGTTTTTTTTAAATACGATGTCTAATTAGCAGTTTTAACATTTAAATCCTTATTTTATTTACATGGACAAAGAAAAAAAAAACATGTGGCCAAATCACAAATTCCTTCCAACGTCTCCAGAACGCACACTATGTAGTGAGTGAAGGAGTGGAGTCTGTGCCCTATGAAGGGAACTTCAGCCAGAAGGAAGGAGGGGTTTGGGGCTCAACCTTGGAGTAAGGTCAGGAAACCGGATTAAAGCTCAGTCACATGTCTTGTCTTGTTAGAGAAAAGTAAAGAGAAATTAATGGTTTATTTAGCCTTCAGGTCATTTGTGGGAATTTATTCTGAACACACAACTACTTGAGAGGAAAATAAAATAAATAAATATTTTATTAAACATTCACATGGAGAGAACAGGGTTTATTTTTCTCTCTACATTTTTTCTTTAAAGTAAATGTCACACTGAGAAACTGAGACTCAGCTGCTCGAACACTATTTCAGGGATTTAAAGAAAGAAAGAATTTTTTTGTTAGAAGTGTCTCTGTCACACTTTTTTATTAATTTAAAGAAAGAAAGAAAGAAAGAAGGGAATGTTTTGCTAGAAGTGTCTCTAATATCACACTTTTTATTAATTGAAAGAAAGAAAGAAAGAAAGAAAGAAGGGAATTTTTTGTTAGAAGTGTCTGTCACTTTTTTATTAATTTAAAGAAAAAGAAAGAAAGAAAGAAAGAAAGAAAGAAAGAAAGAAAGAAGGGAAATTTTTGTTAGAAGTGTCTGTCACTTTTTTATTAATTTAAAGAAAGAAAGAAAGAAAGAAAGAAAGAAAGAAAGAAAGGAATTTTTTGTTAGAAGTGTCTGTCACTTTTTTATTAATTTAAAGAAAAAGAAAGAAAGAAAGAAAGAAAGAAAGAAAGAAGGGAATTTTTTGTTAGAAGTGTCTGTCACTTTTTTATTAATTTAAAGAAAAAGAAAGAAAGAAAGAAAGAAAGAAAGAAAGAAAGAAAGAAAGAAAGAAAGAAGGGAAATTTTTGTTAGAAGTGTCTGTCACTTTTTTATTAATTTAAAGAAAGAAAGAAAGAAAGAAAGAAAGAAAGAAAGAAAGAAAGAAAGAAAGAAGGGAATTTTTTGTTAGAAGTGTCTGTCACTTTTTTATTAATTTAAAGAAAAAGAAAGAAAGAAAGAAAGAAAGAAAGAAAGAAAGAAAGAAAGAAAGAAGGGAAATTTTTGTTAGAAGTGTCTGTCACTTTTTTATTAATTTAAAGAAAAAGAAAGAAAGAAAGAAAGAAAGAAAGAAAGAAAGAAAGAAAGAAGGGAATTTTTTGTTAGAAGTGTCTCACTTTTTTATTAATTTAAAGAAAAAGAAAGAAAGAAAGAAAGAAAGAAAGAAAGAAAGAAAGAAAGAAAGAAGGGAAATTTTTGTTAGAAGTGTCTGTCACACTTTATTAATTGAAAGAAAGAAAGAAAGAAAGAAAGAAAGAAAGAAAGAATTGGGAACAAAAACTGAACAAGTTTACTATTCCTGTTCTTCTAGCTTCCTTTTTTAATCATCATTATTATTTCTATATTATTTTCATGAAGTGTCAACTTGTAAAAAAGAAAGAAAGAAGTTTATAGTTTTTTTTTCTCAGTCTGTAAGTTGTTGCATGTGCCCAGCAGCGCGCGTGAGGAGGAAGTGAAAGTTGTCCCGATGTCCTTTTTTGACCAATAAGGACGCTGCTCCGCCCCTCGCGCGCCAGCGCGTGCCAAGATCCAGCGCCGCGTCATCCTGTACAGGAACAGAACTGAGCCCAGCCCGGCGCTCCTGAGCGGATGGACTGAGGTTCTCTCCACTCCCTATCCGGTTTGGGACGCGACCTCTCGTCCTTCTGGAGCGGGAACGCGGAGCGCACAACTTTCTGTTCCACTGAGTTCCTCTGAAACTTTGGTTTTTTAATAGTCGGAGTTTTTGTCAGCGCTCGCGCCGGGACCGGACGTGGTGGAGGTGGAGTTCAGAGTCGGTCACGTGACTGAGTGAGTGAGTGAGGTGTGGGCTGTGGACCGGTTGGAGGTTCGGTCCCCGGGGACGCTTCTGTCCTCCTTTACCTGTCAGCGGATCTACAGACTCGGGCTCACTTCATCTAACGAGCGCGAGGAGACACCATGAACCGGTCACAGCATCATCCGGGAATAATTAATGCGCCACATGTTTAATTATAAAATAACACTCATGATGATGATGATGATGAGTAAGTTGTCTTTGCAAACTAGGAATACATTTACGCCTGGGAGCGCGAGCACCGTGTGCCTGTAGGGTCTCAGCAACTTTCTTTCCGGCGAGTTGTATTTATTGGTATCGTGTCGGAAATGGCTCTGTCCCAGCTTCAGTGTCTGGATGACAACCACGTGAACTGTCGCGTGAGCGAGTCCAAACCGGAGTTCTTCTACAGCGAGGACCAGCGGCTCGCGCTCGAGGCGCTCATTTCCGGCGGCCGCGAGGCCTTTGACGCGTACGTGAAGGAGCACGAGCTGCGGCCCTTCCTGTCCGAGCGCGAGCTCGAGCGCCTCTGCTGCTCCGTGGAGGAGTACCGGCCCGGGGCCGAGCATCCCAAAGCGGACACCGCGGCGGCGGCGGCGGCGGACAGGGAAGAGCGCGCGCTGTCGCTGCAGTACTGGCCCGACCGCTCCGACATCTCCATCCCGGATTTGGACCTGGGCTGGCCCGACTACACCTCGTACCGCGGAGTCACGCGGGTCAACGTGCACATGCAGCCGCCCATGGACGGCCAGACGCACATCAAAGAGGTGGTGAGGAAGACCATTGCGCAGGCGCAGAAGGTACCTCACTCAGCATACTTTTAAAACAAATAGATATCAAACCACTTCTTCTTTTTTTTTTTTTTTAATATATACATGTGTATATAATTTAGATTTAAGTTTCCTGCGCATGCGCGTTAAGTAGTGCTTTTGTTTCTCAACATAACTAAAACGAACCTATTATTTTGACCTTATTGTAGGGGGCGTGGCTACACAGGTTAATCATTAGTTGGTCACATGACCACAACATGTACGTAGGTGATACAAGTGTCCTGTGCTGGGATGGAGCTGCTGGTGTATATTTTATCCTTTTTTGTTTGTGCAGCGAGTACTTCCTGGTCTCTCCAACCTAAATCTTTACGAAAAGATGTTTCGACAGTTTTTGCGAACCCTCTCAGACTGTCAGTGTCGATCATGTTGTAATGAGATGAAAGAGGGCGTGGCTGTGAGAATGTCTAGAATCGTACAGAAGGATGAGAGCTATACTGCCCCTGCTGTTTTATAGTGGTATTGCACCAATGTAGCTATCCATCCTGTTCTACAGGGTCGCAGGCAAGCTGTATGGAATCAATTTTGTGCCAAAATGTTCATACAATACTTTTGAAATATCAAACAAAAATGACAAATCAAAATACAAAAAAAAGTCAATTTTTTTAGACTGGCAAACAAATTATTTGTGTAATCGTGCAAAATATCAGTCTATTACTCTTCAGAAACCTTTTATTTTTGTTCCGCGTCTTTCTCAGTTTTGTTTGACGTAATTTATTTTGGTTGCGATTCCAGCTCTCTCGTTTGCGCTCCCTGACTTTTTGCTTGCAGTTTTGGCACAAACTTGACGTGTGGGTGGGCTGTCCAGGAATGCATTCCCATTGGCTAACTTGTGTTTGACTGACAGCTACGCTCAGCCATTCCCTACTCGGATTCTGGCGGACTGTTTGACGATTGACCGATCCATTGACGGTAAACAGGGATGGAGTGGACTTCAGTGGCGACTATGATATTGAATTTACACTTCATTGAATTAATTCAGTATCATAGTCGCCACTGAAGTCCACTCCATCCTTGTTTACCGTCAATGGATCGGTCACTCGTCAAACAGTCCGCCAGAATCCGAGTAGGGAATGGCTGAGCGTAGCTGTCAGTCAAACACAAGTTAGCCAATGGGAATGCATTCCTGGACAGCCCACCCACACGTGAAGTTTGTGCCAAAACTGCAAGCAAAAAGTCAGGGAGCGCAAACGAGAAAGCTGGAATCGCAACCAAAATAAATTACGTCAAACAAAACTGAGAAAGACGCGGAACAAAAATAAAAGGTTTCTGAAGAGTAATAGACTGATATTTTGCACGATTACACGAATAATTCGTTTGCCAGTCTAAAAAAATTGACCTTTTTTTTTTTCTCTTTTTGTATTTTGATTTGTCATTTTTGTTTGATATTTTCAAAAGTATTGTATGAACATTTTGGCACAAAATTGATTCCATAAAGCTGGAGCCTATCCCAGCTGACTACGGGCGAAAGGCGGGGTACATCCTGGACAAGTCGCCAGGTCATCACAGGGCTGACACATAGACACAGACAACCATTCACACTCACATTCATACCTACGCTCAATTTAGAGTCACCAGTTAACCTAACCTGCATGTCTTTGGACTGTGGGGGAAACCGGAGCACCCGGAGGAAACCCACGCAGAAAGGCCCCCATCGGCCACTGGGCTCGAACCCAGGACCTTTTTGCTGTGAGGCGACAGCGCTAACCACTACACCACTGTGCCGCCCCCAATGTAGCTACACGTAGCTAATTTCTGAGCACGTAAACATGCAGCATGGTCAGACGGTACAGGATGGCTGCAGTAGCCATTTTGTTTACATGGATGCACCGATTGCTTCTTGGAGCCTTCAAATCTTTTTAATTCCAGAACATTCCACTTTCACCGACACAAACAAATCCACGTTATATCGTTTCATATTACGTTTACAAAAATTGCATTTGGCTTGCATCAACTTGAAGAGGACTTGATCTTGACTTCTGCCATGAGACACAAACAAAACACACGGATCTGTTTATGACCATCGTGCATCTGTTCAAATAGTAATCACGTTGAGTTAA
The DNA here is from genome assembly GCF_027579695.1 of Neoarius graeffei. Classification (NCBI taxonomy): domain Eukaryota; kingdom Metazoa; phylum Chordata; class Actinopteri; order Siluriformes; family Ariidae; genus Neoarius; species Neoarius graeffei. Next base: position 21,397,526 of record NC_083586.1, read on the forward strand.
AGTGCACAGTGTTATTGATTTATTGGAGCAATTCGAGACTTGTATTCCAGAACGTTCCATCAACACGACACGACACAAACAAACAAATCCGTGTCGTGTTGCCATAGCCAGGGATTCATTTCAGGGTCCAATAAGGAAATGCGTGCAAAAAAAAAATAACACACACAAACAGTGTGAACTGTAAAGTTATCAGTGCGACGTGTTAATGCATTTTGGGAGCTCGCCAAATAGCAATGGAAGCATGAAGCCCCTTCAAACACTCCTATCATTATGAGTAGCTTTAATCAGTGGAGTAGGAAATAAAAGGCTTTATAGCAGTTCAGCTGCAAATGATTCAGATAACTGTGCATCATAAAACCAGATCTATGTGGAAAAATTGCGATGCGACAAAAAATACTTTCGGAAATGGAGTCGGGGTAAAACCTGAAATCCACCCACCTGTGGTATCGTGTTAGCAACATGTTTTCAAGTTTTTTTTTAATCAAAATACAGTAGTTTGTCATAATTTCACCGTAAGTGCTATATGTTGCATTTCGTAGAAAAATTCTTCGGAAATTCTTTGTGACGTTTTTGCCACATCACTCACTGCTTGTTGGTACCATGAAAACGATGGCGTATTAGAATTATCACGTTAATCTAAATCTCAGATTGGTCTTATCTTGTCTCCTTTTGTTTAAACGCATTCTGCCATGTAAATAATTTGGGCTACATCCAAAACGGTATGCCGTTACGCTCTGTACTGTAGCTACACAATAGTGTTCCGAGGGCATTTCAGGGCATGTCATGGTGGCCGACTGCTTTGCTCTGCTGTTTCGTATGGTAGCTGTGTGGTTTGGGTCCAAGCCCTGAGACACTGGTGTGGTCGGTCTGGGATTTCCCTTTGAATATTTTTACTCCCAAACGCACTGAAGGACAATAAACATGTTCGGATGCAGCCGTGCTACCGAACGAGACGCCAACGTATAAACGTTTATCGGAAGCTTAGCTGTTTGAAGACCCTCTTGGGAACGTCCAAGTATGCGTGAGAAGGTTGGGTTTGTGGCACAGACGGAACCCCTCCTCCCTCGTGTTGGCTGTAATGCATCTGGATGGAATGCAAGATAAAACCTCAAAGAATTAATCAGACCTTTTTGTGTCCTGCTTTCTACTCGGCTGCTTCACCCCGTCATCAGCGACACATCCGTGAACGCTCTGAGTCAGGACGAGTCCGCGTGTTAAAACATGCTGTCAATGCTTCTGTATTAACGCGTGCAAACACGAGGTCTCTCTCACTCCCTCTACACACACACACACACACACACAGATCGCCTTTTTACTGCCTCATAAAAGCATTCAGACCCTCATTGTCAGTCGACTGTTCATGCACAGAGAGGCTTTTGATTAAAAATAAAAGCGTGTGGGCATGTTTTTACATCTTGGTCCCCACAAGGATAGGAATATCTCAGTCCTGACCTTGAGTCCTCATAAGTTTTACAAACTATTCTTTAAAAAAAAAAACTGAGAGGATATTTGTTGACTGAGATTAAAGTCAGGGTTAGAATTTTTTTTTTTTGTAGCAATTAGCTGCTTAATAGTCGTCAATGCGAGGTCCTCATAAGGATCTAAATACGGAAATGTGTGTGGGTGAGTGCCAGTGGGTGTGTGTTCCAAGCTGTTTATCACCATGTTCCAGCTCCTAAAAGCAGTGCGTTCAATCAAACATGGGCAGAAAAGAAGAGATAATTACTTTTAATAATGATGTTAGATTATTATAGTTATTATTATGCATGATTTCATGTATAAATAAGGGATGGGATTTAATTTGGCACATGCTGCTTTGACATATTTTAGTGTTAGTGTTTCAAGGTCATTTGAAGATAAATACTGATATCTTCATATGTGATGGTGCTCGTTTGCAGGAACATTTTTTTTAGATTTTTTTTTCCCCCCATTGCATTGTTCCAAAAGCTGTTTCTTTACTAAACAGTGAGTTCTTACTCATCTTGCACATCGGTAATCAGATACATTGCTCATTATTGCACATGAAAAGGTCCTGCGTGCTTCAGCCAGTCATACACGTGTTACTCCGCCCACCAGGTGTAACCCCACCCCAAGCTCCAGGGCGCAGCAAGGTCCCACTCCCTGCTACTGGAGTCACCGTGGCTGTCTCGCCTATATCTCTGGGCAAAATGTCTAGCATTAGTCTATTTAAACGCAACATCAAATCAATCCGTTTTTACCATGGTGCCGTTTTGGAAACATTTCAAATTAATACTAATTAAAAACAATTAATTCTGAATTAAAAGCGTTCATTAGCAGCTATTCATTGTTTTCTGTAAGTTTTTGCAAAATAAGTCACGACCCATAAATATTTCTGAAAAAGATTGCTGTTGTATTGTAAGTTATTCGATAACCCCGATTTCCAAAAAAGTTGGGACAAAGAACAAATTGTAAATAAAAACGGAATGCAATGATGTGGAAGTTTCAAAATTCCATATTTTATTCAGAATAGAACATAGATGACATATCAAATGTATCATTTAAAGAGAACAATTAGGTGATTTTAAATTTCATGACAACACATCTCAAAAAAGTTGGGACAAGGCCATGTTTCCCACTGTGAGACATCCCCTTTTCTCTTTACAACAGTCTGTAAACGTCTGGGGACTGAGGAGACAAGCTGCTCAAGTTTAGGGATAGGAATGTTAACCCATTCTTGTCTAATGTAGGATTCTAGTTGCTCAACTGTCTTAGGTCTTTTTTGTCGTCTCTTCTGTTTTATGATGCGCCAAATGTTTTCTATGGGTGAAAGATCTGGACTGCAGGCTGGCCAGTTCAGTACCCGGACCCTTCTTCTACGCAGCCATGATGCTGTAATTGATGCAGTATGTGGTTTGGCATTGTCATGTTGGAAAATGCAAGGTCTTCCCTGGAAGAGACGTCGTCTGGATGGGAGCATATGTTGCTCTAGAACCTGGATATACCTTTCAGCATTGATGGTGTCTTTCCAGATGTGTAAGCTGCCCATGCCACACGCACTAATGCAACCCCATACCATCAGAGATGCAGGCTTCTGAACTGAGCGCTGATGACAACTTGGGTCATCCTTCTCCTCTTTAGTCCGAATGACACGGCGTCCCTGATTTCCATAAAGAACTTCAAATTTTGATTCGTCTGACCACAGAACAGTTTTCCACTTTGCCACAGTCCATTTTAAATGAGCCTTGGGCCAGAGAAGACATCTGCGCTTCTGGATCATGTTTAGATACGGCTTCTTCTTTGAACTATAGAGTTTTAGCTGGCAACGGCGGATGGCACGGTGAATTGTGTTCACAGGTAATGTTCTCTGGAAATATTCCTGAGCCCATTTTGTGATTTCCAATACAGAAGCATGCCTGTATGTGATGCAGTGCCGTCTAAGGGCCCGAAGATCACAGGCACCCAGTATGGTTTTCCAGCCTTGACCCTTACGCACAGAGATTCTTCCAGATTCTCTGAATCTTTTGATGATATTATGCACTGTAGATGATGATATGTTCAAACTCTTTGCAATTTTACACTGTCGAACTCCTTTCTGATATTGCTCCACTATTTGTCGGTGCAGAATTAGGGGGATTGGTGATCCTCTTCCCATCTTTACTTCTGAGAGCCGCTGCCACTCCAAGATGCTCTTTTTATACCCAGTCATGTTAATGACCTATTGCCAATTGACCTAATGAGTTGCAATTTGGTCCTCCAGCTGTTCCTTTTTTGTACCTTTAACTTTTCCAGCCTCTTATTGCCCCTGTCCCAACTTTTGAGATGTGTTGCTGTCATGAAATTTCAAATGAGCCAATATTTGGCATGAAATTTCAAAATGTCTCACTTTCGCCATTTGATATGTTGTCTATGTTCTATTGTGAATACAATATCAGTTTTTGAGATTTGTAAATTATTGCATTCCGTTTTTATTTACAATTTGTACTTTGTCCCAACTTTTTTGGAATCGGGGTTGTACTTTTATGGCAAAATGGGCTTTCAGTTTGTTCTTGATTGAGTTTAAAGTGCATATCACGGGTAAATTCAGGAGCAAGATCAGTGTAATTCTCCTATTTTATATTAAACTTTGGTCAAATATCTGTAACATTCTGCATTCTCTGCAATTTTTTTTACCTTGCGCAATACCAGAAAAATTCAGTTGATATCAAGCCATTTGAGGTGAATTGGTCGGCCTCTGATAAAACTTGCCATTCGGATTTCCCGTCAAACATTGATTTTCGTGACGTCGCGTGCGGGACGCCTCCTTCTGAATCCTACGTCAGCGCTGGTTTGTTTATGAGAAAACGACCTGGTGGTTTTCTGCAAATTTCTTCAACGTTATCGCGTAATTATTAAAATGGTTAACAGATGTATCGTAGGAGGGTGTAGCAACACCAATCTTGATGGGACTAGTACTCATCGTTTCCCAAAAGACTGGACAATGAGAGAGAAACGGGAGCGCTTGGTCTACACAGGCTGTGCACTGAAACCATGCAAAGCTCTCACAGCCTGCTGGCGCTTCCGCAGGTGACGTCACGAATCTGGCTCCAGACTCCCTTGGGATTTTTCCAGACGCGTTTTGGTATTTTATTTTTTTCTGCTGTAGACAGATGGCCTTGTGCAAAATTACCCTTCTGGATGAGTGTGTAACGGGACATGTGTTCATATAAAAAAAAAAAAAAAGAAATTGGTCCAGAATATGCCCTTTAAAGCTAGACTGCCTTTCAGATTTTTCAAATGTAGGTCATAAAAAGAATTTTCCCCGACACCCGATTATTTTTGTTTAATGGACTGAAAGCTACTGAATTCGAATCACAGACTTCCAATTTTATTCGGTTTTTTAAAATTTAAATAGAACAATTAATGAATTTAGGGCCACGTGGCCCTAAATTCGCCGCTATATTTTTCCTGCTTCACCATGACGTCATACTACATCATGCATCCCATGGTGGGCTCTCCCTGTTTGCGCAAGGCATTGTGGGAAACAGGAGAGAAAAATGGAGGCCACGAATGAAACGTGAAAGACCAACTACAGTAACAAAGCGAGAAGAAAAGACGTTATGTTGCGAAGGAAAGGAAACGCAGGACCAAACTAATAAATATCGGCGGTCAGCGAGCACCTCGGTGTGATCAGCTGTTCGTTTAGTGACAGAATGACGGAACCGTCGGTGCACGGTCGAAGGTAAACCTGCGCATGCGCACACACACGGACTTCCTCTGTCTGCTTGACTGCGCGAAGCAAGCGATTTCATGCATATTATTTGCTTGGGAATCCTCTTAAATAACTTCCCAGCCACAGAATGACCTGTTTTTTTTTTTTTTTTTGTGAGATATTGCAGAAATAAAATTTGGGGAACTAAATTTCACTGATTTTATGGAATCGAAAGGCCGTCTCGCTTTAGGAGTTTAAGGTTATGAGAGTTTATTGTTGCATGTAAGAATGTGTGGATTCAGTTTTTATTTGGCGTGTCTTTAGTTATTCAACAGGAGAAATGTGTTCTAATGGAAGCTCACACAGGCCTCGAATGTCATACAGCGGTGAGGCCATTATTAAAAAATGTTCTGTTCCCGGTCCACCGGCCGGGCGAGTGCCGTTTGTGCGGTTGAAAATTTTTTTTTTTTTAGCGCCGGTTTTTCGACATTTTTTTCGGGTTCGTAAATCTAAAATCGAACTTGACATTTCCGCATTCTCAGGGCTTTCCACTAAGGCTCTTACTAGCCAGCCATGACAAATAAGTAGCCAGCCGGGGGGGAGTAAACACAAAATAAACTCCTGTGCACGCAGTTCCCAGGATTAAATGTATTTTCCACAGACCATTTATTTATTCACTTTACTCAAATACAAAGTAAAATGGCAGTAAATCTTCTTTCTTTTCTTGCGTATTGCATCATGAGGCGTTCCTGGCTTGTAAATCTCTTATTTTCGCTGCATGACACATTCACGCAGCTGAGCATGCTATGAATTAACAACGACAGCAGTCTGCAGTGGGGCGACACAATTACACACTCAGCGAACATTTCTCCATTTGTGTATGAAAATACACTCCAACCACTCAATTTGCGTCACATCCATAACGGAATTTCGTCACATCCATAACGCTGACTTTTCCTTCCGAAACTCTGCATGAAATACAAAATATTTTAAACAAAGATTTTTTAATATTCACCTTGGACCCCTCTATCAAATGGATATCTCCATTTCGACATTAGGTTTACAATTTCACAGAGTTTGATAAAAATGTACAGTCACCCAAGAAAAGTGATACTTTTTCTGTCACATCCATAACGCATCTTTTATTGGCGTTTTCTGGCATGCCCTAGATGTACTATGGGAATTGTTCTTGTTCTATCACTTCTCCAGTATGGTACAGCCTTAAAATATGCAACACCTGTTTAAATACTGGGAGACAATAAAACATGCACTGGGTCATTTGTTGCCATTTTGAGTTCAAGTGTCACGTCCATCACGCTGGAATTGATCTTTGGCTTCATTTACAACCAACAGTGTCTTTTGATGCCAGCACGTAATTGAACGAGAGAAGACTGGTTTACCGGAGACAAAATAAGCGTCATCTCTGCTTCTGTTCCCTCCGACACACTACTGCCTCCGCCGAGTGCGCGCACTCTGAACTGAATCAGCTCTGCGCATGCGCCGTGCGGCACAAAAAAATGGCAGCCACCATGAAGGAGGAGATCTGGAGTTTTCAAACATTCGCTTAAGTGTGAAATCGCAAAATGGTATTCTAGCGAGCAACAAAATAGTAAAGATTCAGAAAAACAAATCATTCAGTGATCATTTTAATAGTGTAATTTCATCCGAACTAGGCCTAACGCTCGATTTAGAACTACAAAAAGTCCGTGTGTCGGACATTTTAAGTGCCTTTGTAAAAGTTTTGCAAATGTTGCAGTCAGCATTTAAAATGCTAACTTAAAGTTTTTGTACAAGTTTCAGTTGATTAAACCGTCATATTTTATTAAATGTGTCTGCTTTTGTAATAAAAAAAGTACTGAAAGAAAAAGCAAACACAGCATTGCGATTTCTTACCCATCCATGTAGTAAAAAAAAAAAAAAATCCCTCCCTCCCGACTGAAAATTTTTTTTGCTCACCCGATGGACAGGAAACGGATTTTTTTTTTTTTAAGGATGGCCTGAGATATTATTACAGCAGCTACTGTTGCACCACATTGCACTGTGTGCAAAAACGTTTCCGGGCTCACCACTAGACTTCGTATGATATAACAAGTTATCACTAAAGACAAAGATGCGCCAAAAGAACAGTCTCTCGATGTCTTCAGTAAAACCAATCGACGTCTGAGTTTGGAATGATTTACACAAGCGTTTTGAACTCTCTGATATGAACCTGAAAAGCCCCGAAAGCACCTGAAAGCCCCGCCCCTTCCCTTATCACACATGCTTTCTAACTGCTCCTTCTTGATTGGCATGAAGGCCCTTATCTTCGGCTGATTTTATATTACTTTCATGTTTAACAGCTCATCGGCATAGTCATGGACATCTTCACCGACGTGGACATTTTCAAGGACCTCCTGGACGCCAGCTTTAAGAGAAAAGTAGCAGTGTACATCATCATCGAACAAGCAGCCGTTCAGGACTTTCTGCAAATGTGTGATCGAGCAGACATGCACGGTGGACATCTAAAGGTGAGCTCGACACACCCACAGCACGTCGGGAAAACGTTTTTCACGTCCACGCCCTCACAGCCACATACTGGTTCTTTGGATCACATGAAATCTACTGGCGCCGTGTAAATGGTGCTATGTGTTGGCTTTGTGTGTGTGTGTGAACATTCTCAACATGCCAGTCATTCCTGTACCATGAACGTAATAGCAGTAAAGCAAAGACCTCTGAAATATTTGAGCATGAGTGCAAATGTCACTTCTATCAAACTTCCCTCACCAGGTCATCACAGGTGGAAGAAGAAAAATATCATTCGTGTGTCTGTCAGCGCAAATCTGTTTCATGCATAATTTCCATGGGATCTAAAGTAAAAATGGCTTGCGTAATTATTCACCCTTTGAACTGATGGTGGTAGCATCATGTTCAGAGTTAGCTTTGGTTTCTCGATTAGTTCTGACTAATCCCCTCTTTACCCTGCGAATGAATTGATTCATAGTCACACTTGTGCCAGATCTAGCAATTTTTTTTTTTTTTTTTAAATTGAGGATTGCCCTTTATTTGGCACCATCCAACTTGGTTTCCTCTGCTTACGAAAAGCATCTGCGCAATGTGATGCTACCACCACCTTGCTTCACAATGGTGACGAGCAACAAAAAGTGTTGAAATGTTTATGATCCAAGGGTTTTGTGTATAAGCTGTTTGTCCTGCCCAGCTGATGAAACGCAGCCCTACAACGTGATGCATCACAGTAGCTCAGCACTGAATGTAGTGTGGAAAAAGTTGTAAGTATACGATGCGAGTTCAGTAAGCATGATTTTTTTTTTTTTTTTTTTTTTGCTTCGTCTTCTGTTGCTTGCAGTACCTGCGGGTCCGCTGCAGCGGAGGCTCTGCGTTCCACACACGCTCCGCTAAAAAAGTGCAAGGCTTACTGAGTCAGAAGTTCATGTTCGTGGATGGAGATCGCGCCATTTCTGGATCATACAGGTGTGTTGACGTGTGTGTGTCTATACAAATTCAGTGTACCGGTTGTTGGTTTGCAGCCTAGAGCATAATTTCATGTTTTTATGTCCTCATAAAACCTAGCTACTGGCCTCCGGTATGTGGTTAGGCATCTATAGGAAGAAGCCATGAAGCAATCATCGAGCCACGCCCGCTTGTCTTTGTTTGAGCAGTAAAAAGTGTGTGTGGGGCTGCTATGCAGTAAACATCCATCATGTGCATTATACTTTTATACCCATTAGACCTGGATTCATTTCATAGACATCTTGTAATTAAGGGATCGACTTTAATCCAGATTAGTTCACATTCTGTAGCACATTGCATTATTCTGTTGATTATTCCTCTTATACCACATCAACCTCTCAGTGATGACTATTTATGAAAGAATGACATTTCATTTTTATCCATTTTATAGTTACAGGTAATGTTGTGGAATGTCTCTAAGAATCAAGTTATCACTCGGGTTATAGCAGCTATAAACACTGGTTCCTTCACCAGCCTCAGTTTTTCTCTCTTGAAGTTAATTTAAAAAAACAAACAAAAAAAAAAGCAGCTTGTCATGTTGGTGAGAAAGCACAAACTGCTCGATCCTGAAGTCGGTGAAGGTCAGATGCTGCAGCTTTCTTTTAAAAGTTAAATTGTGGCCGGAACCACTGTCAGAGCTGCTGTTTATATATATATATATATATATATATATATATATATATATATATATATATATATATATATATATATATATATATATATATAAAATAAAATACTAGTGCATCTCAAAAAAATTAGAATGCCATGAAAAAGTTCCTTTTTTTCATAATTTAATTCAAAAAGGTAAACTTTCATATATTCTATATTCATTACATGTAAAGTGAAATATTTAAAGCCTTTTTTTTGTTTTAATTTTGATGATTATGGCTTATAGCTCATGAAAATCAGAAATCCAGTATCTCAAATTATTAGAATATTCCCTAAGATCAATCAAAAAAAGGATTTACAATACAGAAATGTCCAACTTCTGAAAAGTATATTCATTTATACACTCAATACTTGGTTGGGGCTCCTTTACCATGAATTACTGTACGGTGTGGCATGGAGGTGATCAGTCTGTGGCACTGCTGAGGTGTTATTGAAGCCCAGGTTGCTTTGATAGTGGCCTTCAGCGTATCTGTATTTTTGGGTCGGGTGTTTCTCATCTTCCTCTTGACAATACCCCATAGATTCTCTATGGGGTTCAGGTCAGGCAAGTTGGCTGGCCAATCAAACACAGTAATATCATGGTCAGTAAACCATTTGGTAGTAGTTTTGGCACTGTGGGTAGGTGCTAAGTCCTGCTGGAAAAGGAAATCAGCATCTCCAAAAAGCTCGTCAGCAGATGGAAGCATGAAGTGCTCTAAAATCTCCTGGTAGATGGCTGTGTTGACTTTGGACTTGATAAAATACAGTGGACCAACACCAGCAGATGACATGGCACCCCAAATCATCACAGACTGTGGAAACTTCACACTGGGCTTCAAACACCTTGGATTCTGTGCCTCTCCACTCTTCCTCCAGACTCTAGAGCCGTGATTTCCAAATTAAATGCAAAATGTACTTTCATCTGAAAAGAGGACTTTGGACCACTGAGCAACAGTCCATTTCTTTCTCTCCTTAGCCCAGATAAGACACTTCTGACATTGTCTCTGGCTCAGGAGTAGCTTGATATTAGGAATGCGAAAGTTGTATCCCCTTTCTTGAAGATGTCTGTTCGTGATGGGTCTTGATACACTGACACCAGCCTCAGTCCACTCCTTGTGAAGCTTTCCCAAGTTCTTGAATCAACTTTTCTTGACAATCCTCTCAAGACTGCGGCCATCCCTGTTGCTTGTGCATCTTTTCCAGCCACCCTTTTCAGCAATGACCTTTTGTGGCTTATCCTCCTTGTGGAGGGCATCAGTGATCATCTTCTGGACAACAGTCAAGTCAGCAGTCTTCCCCATGATTGTGGTTGTGTGTACTGAACTAGACCGAGAGATACACTGTGTTCATACTGTTTTACTCAAACTCGAAATGAAATATTCTAATATTTTGAGATGTTTTTTTTTTGTACTGTATGCCATACTGATTAAAATTAAAATAGAAAAATGCTTGAAACATTTTAGTTTGTGTAATGAGTCTATAATATATAACATTTTCACTTTCTTAAATAACTGATGGAAAATATTGAACTTTTTCACAGCATTCTAATTTTTTGAGATGCACTAGTATATATCCCCCCCAAAAAAAAGTACGGAGTGAAATTCCTGCTATTTGCACTATTCAGAGAGGATTAGTTAGGATTTACGACATGGCTCAAACAAGGTTGAGTAGAGTAATTATTCCCAAAGTATCCAGTGCCACTTGAATTTGCTTCATCAGGAAAGTTTATGGACTGTTCAGTCCCACGCCTGCAGAGATCATGTCTTTTATCGACCATAAAACAAGCTGTTAATTGACCCAAGGCAAATCTCTGTGAGCTGACATGTTAGACTTCACACTGTTTTGTGGTTTTTTTATAAATTGAGCTTTACGTGTATGGACAAAATCCCTGCTAATAGCATTTATTATAATAATTGCCCCCCAAAAAAAATCTGACATTACACAAGCTCTGCTTATGTTTTTTTTTTTTCCCTCAATAATTTTTCAGTAACGGGACAAGCTGCATTTTGTTGTTGTCTTATTCACCTTCATTTCATGGATGATCCATAACGTTAAATGTAACTACAAATGGATAAAAAGTATAACATGCCGTTCTTATTTCATAGCGTTGTAATCACTGGGGAAAATTCCTCGGAAACACTACGGAACATGGCGTTATTGGAAAAATAATCTGGAAAATAACACCACATGTGGTCCGAAGTTAATGATTGTCTTTTTTCCGAACAAACACAATCTGCAGTACTGGGTTGTTGGTCTTCATGATTAAAAACCAGATCTGCCTTGTAGATTAATAAAAGATCTATTTGCATTTATGGATAAATGTAACCCCGTTTTAGTAGATAATGTAGCAGACTTAAAAAATATTAATGAGGCTTGTGTTGGACTGAAAGAGCAATATGAAATCCGATGTCGAGTGGTTTTATTTGTTCAGCAGGAAACAAAGAATAACAAGAATATCAGGCGATAAATATGGCCACTGTGAAAGCAAAGGGACGTCGCTGTATAAATAATTAAGTCATTCCATGAAATCGAGTCGTACATGAGCTGAAAGCCGACAAGGCGCGTAGCACGGAGTTGTCTGTAAGCCATGTACAGTATGATGAGATTGAGTGGAATAACTCTTTTAGCGAAGCTCCATACTTAAAGTGCCATTCCACCATTGGATGTATTTTTTTTTTTTTTTGCGCTGTTTGAGTTCTCGGTGGAAAAACACGATAAATATGAAATTACCTGTAGACAAAAATAAAAGTTATGTAGGCGCACTCACGCTTCTAGTTCCCGCCAAAATCAAAACAGCCAATCAGAATCGCGAGGGGCGGGGACAGACGGACCGACGTACATGGCTGGGATCCCTGTGTGTCCATGAAAAATCAACTCGATGGGTTACCAGATTTTCTTAAAGTGCCATTCCACCATTGGATGTATTTTTTTGGCATAAAATACAATATATTTTATGACAACATGACTAGACAGAGAAATCTTTTAGCTTCAAAATGATATATCAAACATAATTTTTTGACAACGACAAGTATATTAATTTTGCGACCAAAGTCACCTACCCTTTTAATTTCCGCGCGGTAGTGAAACGTGATGTCATCGGCAGGTTCCCCTTCTTGTGTACAGATGATCAGCAATGGCGGATAGAACGCTATCGTCAGCTTCGGAAAAGAAGCGAAGGAAAATAGCAAGTGATGCCCAAAGGAGACGGTCGATGGTGAATATCGGCACAGCAATCGACAAGTGGAAATCGCGTTCTATCCGCCATTGCTGATAACCTGTGCCACGTCACACGTGACGTGGTACACAAGAAGGGGAACCTGCCGATGACATCACGTTTCACTACCGTGCGGAAATTAAAAGGGTAGGTGACTTTGGTCGCAAAATTAATATACTTGTCGTTGTCAAAAAATTATGTTTGATATATCATTTTGAAGCTAAAAGATTTCTCTGTCTAGTCATGTTGTCATAAAATATATTGTATTTTATGCCAAAAAAATACATCCAATGGTGGAATGGCACTTTAAGAAAATCTGGTAACCCATCGAGTTGATTTTTCATGGACACACAGGGATCCCAGCCATGTACGTCGGTCCGTCTGTCCCCGCCCCTTGCGATTCTGATTGGCTGTTTTGATTTTGGCGGGAACTAGAAGCGTGAGTGCGCCTACATAACTTTTATTTTTGTCTACAGGTAATTTCATATTTATCGTGTTTTTCCACCGAGAACTCAAACAGCGCAAGAAAATAATAATTTTTACAAACGTTTTAATACAAACTTTAAAAAGATGTCAGAACAAGTTAACCAAGGAGAGAGAGATGAAGTCAAAACGAGGAAGAGAAAGAGTGTTTTGACAGAGAAGAAAAGGAAAGAAGCGGTGAAAGAGCGAGAGAAAGGCGAAGAAATCTTTCGCAAGAAAAGCGACAAGCTGAAAGAGAAAGAAAACGTGTAAAAAAATGAATGAATAGAAATGATGAGCTGTAGGAATTTAATTCTAAATAGTGATGCTGATTTCGAAATCACTGCGAAATCCTTCGGGATCTGACAAGTTGACCTGAATCCAGTCAATGTTTTCATGAATCGTGTATCTTTTCTGTTTCCAAAACATTTTGCTATAAATCCCTACAGCATATTAGTTTATAGAAAGAAAAAGAATAATATACATGTGAGTTTGGAGAAATTTATCTTCTCGTGATAAAATTGAAATTGAAACCCATCAAAGTCCATCATCTGTTGCATGTTTGTTTTCATTTGACTGGAAGCTCCGCTATTAGGTAGTACCTAACTTTATATTATTCTATCCACATTCACTGGATTTTGAGAAACGGAGCATTTTTATTTTTTGCGGTTTCGATAAAGAAAAACTTTTATACAAAACGTCTGACAATCATTTCCACTTAGAATGTAAACAAACTGGCGAAACAACAGGAGCAATTTGTGAAAAATGCTATAATAATTCTTGAAAAAAATTCTTGCCATGAAATACTTTTATTCCATATTTTGTCGCTCCCCCCCCCCCCCCGAGTTGAGTTTTTATTTCATCCTCGGTTGGTTCAGCAACACGCGTCTCCATTTTGTTTTTCTCTACTCACGGTATATTAGCTGATATCCTAGTAGTAGAGTAGCCAATCAGAGCACGTGATTGCTCATATCCAGTGAATAGAATAAAATGTTATATATATAATAATTTTAGTCAAAGTGCCCATATTATTTCTCAACTAATAGGCAGGATTTAACGAAATGTCCCATTTTGGAACATTTCGTGTCTCGACTCTGCTGTATGCATCACTTTAACTTAAGAAGTTTGATGTGTTTTCAGTTTTACGTGGACGGCTTCCCGCTTGGACCGCAACCTCATCACAGTCCTCACCGGACAGGTAGTGGAGACCTTCGACAAGCAGTTCCGTGAGCTCTACTTGAACTCTCGTGGCGTCAACCTCTCCAAAATCCGTCTGGTTGAACTCCCTGAGCCCGATCCAGTCCCTCTTCCTACACCGGCCTCTCTCCCATCAACGGCTGTTGCCAGGAAACTCATCAACCCCAAGTACGCCTTGGTGGAGACGGCAAGCCGAACCTCGTCAGACAAAGCCTCTAGTCCCAAGGACAGCTCACAGACTCCCTTGCCTCAGCCAGTTAAACGCCACCGTGAGTTAACTGAGGAACTGCCCAAACACCCGGGGCTTATAGGGTTACCAAAGGCAGAGCTCATTCCTTACCTGCCCACATGGCCGGAACCAGACCCACCTAGTGATGTCATCGGCTTTATCAACATTCGGGACACGAGCAAGCCGCTGCAGCCGCACCTGATGCGCTCGCAGCGATTTGAAACCTCACAGGCCATTCGTTTCAAGGACCCTTTTACCGCTCCACCAGAAGAGCCACTACCTGACAAGGCGAGACCACGTGTTCGAGCTAGCCACACCTCCAAAACAAAGCCACCAGCCACCCGTGTGGAACCAGTGGATAAACCTGACGGAAAGGTTCCATCAGAGGACAAGTTGCCAAATGCACCCCCAGACACTGTGAACCCTGATAACTCTCCTAAGCCAGCACAGCCTCTTATGGACAATGCTCAGACACAAGGACCTCCTCCAGGCCCTCCTGTGCCAAAGCCACGCACTCTAAAGCTGGTGATGACGGCAGGCGACGGGCCTGATGTGCAAGTCAGCGTAGTCAGGAGAAGCAGAATGAAACCATACGAGACTTCCAGCTCGGAGGAGTACGGAGAAGCACCAGAGGTGCCGAATTCAGTGTCGGCCAATCAGGATTCAGAAAGTAAAACTAAAGACGATAATGCAGACAGCACCAGAAGTCCTGAATTGGCCCATTCAGCACAGGACGTTGGCTCAACAGCATCGGACGAGTACTACGAGTGTCCAGACTTGGACCACAACTTGCTCACTAACGGTGACCCAACCGTCTTGGGACAGCTCAGAGAGCATGGTTCTTTGAATGTAATGGCACGACTGTCACAATCCATGGTGGAGCTGAGGCAGCAACCCCACAGACAGGAACTTGCTAAAAGCAGCAACCCCACAGACAGGAACTTGCTGAATGTACGGAGCAGATACACAAGAAAGGTAGGGGTGTGTGCGTGTGTGTGAAAATGGAAAGTGATTTTTATCCCATGAGGTATGTTATCTTTCAAGCCAGTCTCTATAAACATGGGTGTGTCATAGAGGTGTGTTTATTGGCCATGTGTGCCTGTATGCTAGGAAATGTACCAGGGTGTGTCCGAGTGCGTTCCAGCAGGCCCGAACACGCTGGGAGAACTTTAATCAGTTCAAAACTGACACGTTTCAAACATTTGCTGTCATGACTTGAGTACCACTTCAAGGGCATTTTAAAGTCAAAGCCTTTTAGAGGGGAGGTTCGTGCTTGGATTCGCATTTTTATATCTTTTTTTTTTTTTTTTTAATTTTACATTTAATTGGATTGAGCGTCAGTACTTGGCACCTCAGCCACCTTGGGACTAGAGAAGAATCTTGATGCTTTCTTGTGGCTTGAGAGATGACTGCAAGTCGAGCCATGCGTGGAGCTTGAAGCAAACGTTACACAAGAGCAGGGCTTGAGAAAAGTGTCCGTTTCCAGGTAGATGGGAACGATCCAGTTTGGGCTTTGATGGGAAGCATCGAGATTTGTAAATCTGATGCAGGAAGCCAGTGAAGGAGAACTTTGCGACTGGTTACAAGCCAGTGAAATCCATTCCACAAGCTAATCAAGCTATGAAGTGTTAAATGTGCACAAAAAGGGTTGGGCTGTTTTCATGTCTTCTGACTGCAACACCTCATTTCTGTGAAAATGCCAGTAATTTGTGTAGGACACTTCCCGTAACAGCTCTCCAAAAAGCTTGTTTGTGCATGTCGGCTCAAACTAATCGGTTTCAAGATGCCATTATTTATGATAAGTAATCAAAGTATAAGGATTTTTTTTTTGTACCAGTTACTTACAGTGGTGCTTGAAAGTTTGTGAACCCTTTAGAAGTTTCTATATTTCTGCATAAATATGACCGAAAACAGCATCAGATTTTCACACAAGTCCTAAAAGTAGATAAAGAGAACCCAGTTAAACAAATGAGACAAAAATATTATACTTGCTCATTTATTTATTGAGGAAAATGATCCAATATTACATATCTGTGAGTGGCAAAAGTATGTGAACCTTTGCTTTCAGTATCTGGTGTGACCCCCTTGTGCAGCAATAACTGCAACTAAACATTTGCGGTAACTGTTGATCAGTCCTGCACACCGGCTTGGAGGAATTTTAGCCTGTTCCTCCGTACAGAACAGCTTCAACTCTGGGATGTTGGTGGGTTTCCTCACATGAACTGCTCGCTTCAGGTCCTTCCACAACATTTCCATTGGATTAAGGTCAGGACTTTGACTTGGCCATTCCAAAACATTCACTTTATTCTTCTTTAACCATTCTTTGGTAGAACGACTTCTGTGCTTAGGGTCGTTGTCTTGCTGCATGACTCACCTTCTCTTGAGATTCAGTTCATGGACAGATGTCCTGGCATTTTCCTTTAGAATTCGCTGGTATAATTCAGAATTCATTGTTCCATCAATGATGGCAAGCTGTCCTGGCCCAGATGCAGCAAAACAGGCCCAAACCATGATACTACCACCACCATGTTTCACAGATGGGATAAGGTTCTTATGCTGGAATGCAGTGTTTTCCTTTCTCCAAACATAACGCTTCTCATTTAAACCAAAAAGTTCTATTTTGGTCTCATCCGTCCACAAACATAGCCTTCTGGCTTGTCCACGTGATCTTTAGCAAACTGCAGATGAGCAGCAATGTTCTTTTTGGAGATCAGTGGCTTTCTCCTTGCAACCCTGCCATGCACACCATTGTTGTTCAGTGTTCTCCTGATGGTGGACTCATGAACATTAACATTAGCCAATGTGAGAGAGGCCTTCAGTTGCTTAGAAGTTACCCTGGGGTCCTTTGTGACCTCGCCGACTGTTACACGCCTTGCTCTTGGAGTGATCTTTGTTGGTCGACCACTCCTGGGGAGGGTAACAATGGTCTTGAATTTCCTTCATTTGTAGGCAATCTGTCTGACTGTGGATTGGTGGAGTCCAAACTCTAGACATGGTTTTGTAACCTTTTCCAGCCTGATGAGCATCAACAACGCTTTTTCTGAGGTCCTCAGAAATCTCCTTTGTTCGTGCCATGATACACTTCCACAAACATGTGTTGTGAAGATCAGACTTTGATAGATCCCTGTTCTTTAAATAAAACAGGGTGCCCACTCACACCTGATTGTCATCCCATTGATTTGAAAACACCTGACTCTAATTTCACATTCAAATTAACTGCTAATCCTAGAGGTTCACATACTTTTGCCACTCACAGATATGTAATATTGGATCATTTTCTCAATAAATAAATGACCAAGTATAATATTTTTGTCTCATTTGTTTAACTGGGTTCTCTTTATCTACTTTTAGGACTTGTGTGAAAATCTGATGTTGTTTTCGGTCATATTTATGCAGAAATATAGACAATTCTAAAGGGTTCACAAACTTTCAAGCACCACTGTAGGATTTGGAGACAGGAACACTGAAGATTGTCAGTTGTTTAATGTTACTGTAGTTCCTTACCTAAAAAATGGGGGGCGGGGGGTGTTTTAATTACACGCTGTAAATGTATAATCTATATGTCGAGTACTATAACTCACCAACTCTTTATCAGCAAGTTGACCTGTTTTGAAATATGGCATGTAGGTGGTTGTTACAGTATATTTTCCTAAGTACGTTGTTATCTCTGCATAATAATTATCTACGGAGTCATAAGTTAAATCCCGCTGTTCCGTATCCTCTCTGGTGCTGTATTTAATGTGTGTATATAATGTGTAATACCTGGGTAGAGCGCCCTGCTGATCATGCCAGGAAGGATGATGAAGATCATTGGGAGCATTTTCAGGTAGCTGGCGAAGATCGATGCCCCTTTAGCATGGCTCAGGTTTTTTGCCGAAAGAGATCTCTGCACGATTACCTGAAGTCAGAATATTCTCAGAATTATTCCTGTTGTACGTTTTTATGAGCATACGCTTCAGAATTTTGTCCTGCTTTAGCTAAACAAGTAGCAACATTTAGCAAAACAATTCACATAGAACGCTAGTTAAATGGTAATTTTGTTGAACACATATTTCCGTACAGCTTTCTGTAAAATACTGGCATGTTGTGGTATTTAAGCTTTAATGACTTGCTAAAAATACAATTAAATAAGCTAATTTGGTTATTTGGCTAATCCAGTACTAGCTGAGTGATATGAAACGATGTGTTACATGAGATATTGCGCAAAATAACTCCATTATTTGTTGGCTATACAGTATACAACAGAAGTAAGTACACCCGTGTGGAATATCACTTTAAAAGCCAACTGATTCAAAATTGGATCACCTTCCAGTGATTTTGCATTAGTTCTAAATTGACGAGTAGAGGACTTCCTCTTGTGAACACTCGAGAAAAAATACCGTACTGAAAATACAGACCCCGAAGTCGAAACTCGACGCAACACAATTGAGTCCACCTGTGATTTCCAGTCAGCTTTAAACTGCATGAAGATGGTTATAAAATGGCCTGTGAGCTCCAGAACCTTCTCAGTTTTGGACCTGTGGGCTGTGTCTCTCTGCATCATGGCTCCACATGGAAAAGAAACCCTAGAGGAACTGAAGAATCTGATTGTGAGACTTCACAAAGATGGAAAAGGACGCAGGAAGATCGGTGGCCAAGTAAAAATCAGTGGAGAAACAGATGCAGCAGTAATCAGGAGGAACAGAACGAGCCTCAGAGCCGCAGTGGTCGTCCTCCTACAGTGACCTATAATCTAGCTCTGAAAAACAGATGGGTAAGTGCTTCAGACTGGACAGTGGAAATCAGAGTTACTGTGACTGTTCAGACAGCGTGAAGGTCATCGCATAACGTCAACCTTTACGGGCAGCGTCCGGGGGGGAAACGTTCTTGCTCTTTGGAACAAAACTGACCACGAAAAGAAGCCTGATGAATACTGGGAGATCATTCCTCACTCAGATGATGGGAGCGTGAGGATATGATACGGGGCTGCAGGAGTGTAAAGGTTTTGGGGAGATCAGCCTGTGGATAAACCGGTATACTGGCTGACAAGATGATTCCCAATCTTCAGAAGCCTGGAAGATGAGGAACATTCCAGCATAACGATAATCTGCCAAAATCACGCAAGAGTTTCTAAAGAAAATTATGGCCTCCCCAAGAATGTCTCCTTACTGATGTGATTCTAACAGAACACTTTTGGGCAGGGCTTTGAACCAGAATTTGTTTCCTATTGGTTCGTTCCGAACAGAAACGGAATTTTAACGTTTCCGGTTTTGGGTTCCACCATTAAATAGAGGTTCCCGAACCGGTTAGAACAAAAAAAATTTCGTTCCCGGAACGGTTAATTACATTCCCTGTCAGCTGTTTAACAAATGGCTATAAAATTATGTCTCTGTCTCATCCAGCTTAAGCCAAATGTAGGCTAATTCTATTACAACCTTCATTAAATAAGACAAGAAATAATTCAAAACAATTATTATTTCAAATGTTGGCGATTTGGATTCTCAGTATGTCTTCCCATCTACACAAACAGAAAAAGTGCCAAAAATGAAAGATAATTCGTTTAGTGTGTTACCAAAGGCTAGTCAGGCCCTATGCATTGATAGGCTAACAGAGGTTAACGTCATTTAATGTTCGCGAGCCTCTCATTAACGTGGACAAATATATTGATATCGTGTTTGAAATTGACGTTTTTGAATAACGATAGACTGCAATATTTACCTCTTATTTAAGATGTGGAGACGTGATAGTAGTCCACCCTCCCGCTCTCTCCATTCAGTCAGCGAACGTCACACAGGAAGTGAACCCCAGCGGGTCATAGAAACTTGCGCAGGAGAAGAATGACTTTTTTATTTGTAGGCTACAGAAACTTTGAGGAACGAAATAAAAACCGGTATTAACCGGTTACCATTATTTTTAATCAGCGTTTCTGTTCCGGAACATAAAAAATAAAGTTTCTGATTTTGTTTCTGTTCCATGTGAAATAGAAAAAGTTTTCGTTTTCGTTCCTTGAACCGGTTCAAAGCCCTGCTTTTGGGGTATTTTTAAAGATAGAGCAACACAACCCCTCCAGCAAAGAGCAGCTTGGGGGGGGTTGTCTCTGAAGAATGGCAGAACCTCTCTCCAGAAAACTGTTCAGCACTGGTGTGGTCCATGTCGAGGGGGATTGAATCTTAGTAAACGAAAGATGTTCTAACTTTTGTTGCATTTGAGTTCCTGTTGGTTTTTAATTTTACATACAATCAAATACCCTACTGTTCAACCTACAAGTAATGCAGTTACCGTACTATAAGATGAAGTTATTCAGCATTTTAAGTGATCTCGCACAGGGTTCTGCTCACTTCTGTTGTATACCGTATCTTGCGATAAATTAACATGAGCTACAGAGATGTTTAGGATCTAATTAAGTAATTTATCAAACCGACACTCAAGCTTTCAATAACCGTATTCTCAGCTAGCTAACTTCAATAATTGGCGATACTTTTTTTTTTTTAAAACCCTGAATATGGGTATCAAAGGTCAGCAAAAGATGAGTGAATAATTTTCACTTTTTTTTTTCATTTAAAAAAAGAATTAACAAGAATTTAAGAACAAAATCTAGCAGGAAATATTAGTGATGTACTTGGTAGAACTAATGTCTGCTTGTATTTTAAATTAGGACTGCATTGCTTGGGAAAGGGGTGCCAATACTTATGACCTAGGCACAGCGTTCTATTTTATGGATTAGCCATTAAAGTTTTGACGGTACTGGAAACTACACATCAAACTAAACTAAATTCACCTGGGGGGGAATTCAGTTCGTCAAACAGGAACGGATGTGGAACGTGTGTTTTTGGTTGCGGTTATTTTTCTCAGCTTTACGAACCGAGAGCCTAGTGGCGGTGTGCGTATGTAAATTTGTCGCAGCTGCCAGCAAAACTGTGTAATAACTTCCACCTTCCCTTTTCCCCTCACAGGCCTATCAACCACTCGAAATCTCTTCCATGCGAGAAGCTTACAACAGAGCCAAAGTAGTGATCGCCAAACCGGGAGTGTATCATCGTCCTCCGAAAAGTAGCACCCGTGTAATCGGGGGGCACCGATACTGGCAGGACAAACTGGCCACAACGCAGTCTGACGCTGTCCGTCCTAGCCGCTCCCCCTGCAGAAGGATCCCACCCGGAGGACTCAAAACCAGCCAATCAGCAACTCAACGTGCGTCTTGCACACACTCCATTTCACCACGGAGGAATGAAACGCAGATGCCATTAGGAATTCCTATTTCTAAACTCGCCAGCCTCCGAAACCTTAGGGGCAAGGTACCAGGAGTTACAAGTGACACGAAGGTCGGACACGGACGCAAGGAATGTTAACTGGAAACACTTAGGGCAAAGCAAAAATTAGCATGTGTGCTAATTTACATTCCTAAGAATACAATCCGGGGGGAATGAACCCCAGTTGCTTCCTGAATTGTATGCAGATTGTAGTTGTGATGTCCTGAGGTGCTTTTGGACCAATCGTGTGGTGCAGGTTGCTGGATTTCCCCCAGTATCTTTTCTCCAAGTTACTTTCAGGACTTGCCTACATGTGGTGTCTCTGGAACTTGATTTCAAAATGGTGGCTTTCGCTCGCACCATTTTTCTTTTGGAAGGCGTTCGCTAACGTTTGTCCCCACGACCTTCGGAAAGAGACGCTCTGGGGAGCGAGGGCTTTTAATGTGAACCTGGATTTCCAGCCAAAATCGTAGCAGAGGCACATTTACAGTTACTTGATTTAGCATGTTCTGGACAATTAGTGTGTCGCACACCATGTTATGGGGGCTGCTGTGAAGTGAAAGGAAATGGTGATGGATTTGGGATCATGGTGGGTGAACAAGATGACGCATATGTTACAAACCAGTTTTTTGCTTGCACACAAGTCAAACCAAACCAAAAAATCAGTGTTGGAATCTTATTCCGTCATCCTGCATATATAATTACTGTACAGTGTAACTCTACTCGACCAGATTTTCTCTTTCCGAGGGGATCAGATTTTATGAAACCGGTGTTGATATGGTTGATGTTCTTTCATGGTACATGTGGTACAAGGTACATTCATCTCAGAGCACGAGATCTTTATCAGCTGTATTTAAAGTTTAATAGTGTTGAAGAATAAAAAAAAAAAAAAAAGCTTTCTTAAACCTTCATTTCCTGGTCTTTGTTATTGAATAAGAATCTGCTAATGCGACCTTTTTTAGGGATTCAGCAATATTGTTTCACTCATCCTCGTGCTCACGATTAAAGGTTCTGACTGCAAAGTTAAATTCTGGGCAAAATGTTCCACTTCTATTGCTGTTGGAGTTTCGAGATGTTTCGCTGCTGCACACACCATGTATCCTGCGTGGAAATGTTTTGCAGAGATTAAACCCGTCCCGCATTTTACAGGGTGTCCGCGGAGTCTAAAAAAGTCTAGAATTACACATTTTCAATTTTAGGCCTAAAAAAGTCTAAAATACAGAGATATTTTGCACTGTTGCTCTAAAATCTCATTTGGGTAATTTAAGACCTAGGTTACGTGCAGAATTATTCTGCACGTAGAAAATCTTCCCGGAAGTTCCTTTCAGCACCTAGATGTCACCCAGGATTGGTTGGCATCTCGGTGCTGAAAGGAACTTCCGGGAAGATTTTCTAGTTTCGGTTGTGTTGCCAGATTGGGTGGTTTTAAGTGCGTTTTAGCGGGTTTTGAATATATTTTGGGCTGGAAAACGTCAGCAGTATCTGGCAACACTGCGGAAGATTTCCTAGCTCTGGTTTACAGCGCTGACTCAGTTCGTGCAATCGCTGGTGTTGCGTAGGCTACCGTGTAAGCGCCGTCAATTTCAGCGACAAATTAAAAATGGAAGCGGACGAATTGGTTCCTAAAAGAACTAGTAAGGGGTCAGTTAAACATTCAGTTCAAAAGTGTGCAAAGAGAAAACTGATGTTTTGCAGATCTCTCTCTTCTCTCCCTCAATCTCTCTCTCTATTGTGGATGTTCCAGTGGTTCTCAGTAGTCAGGTTAATAGCTTGGAGATCTATTTTTTAAAATAATTTAATGAAAGAGCACTTTTCTTATTTAGGCTAAATGTCTCTCTCAGTGTTGAGCTGCACTTTATTGAGTCGAGCTCTGAGCAGCTCTGTATTGTTTTGCCCCTTTGTTGCAATTTTCAAGATTGTTTTTGCAGTTTGTGCCACATCTTTGTTGAATAAAAATAGTCTTATTTCAATTCAATTGTGATTAATCACGAACATGAAAATTTAAAATGTGTTGTTGAAAACCACCTGTAAAGTTAACCAAGAATGTTATTTAATCTGCAGGGATTGTAGTGAAAACAGTAAAGAGTAAAAGTTAGATTTCATGGGGTCCTTTACGCTACGTTCACACTGCAAGGCTTAATGCTCAATTCCGATTTTTTTGTGAAATCCGATTTTTTTGTGAGGTCATTCACATTAACAAATATATGCGACTTGTATGTGATCCTCAGTATGAACGAAAAGCGACCTAAAAGTGTTCCGCATGCGCATTGCAGGATACGATGACGTCACACGCAGTGAGCATGGCCAGTGTTTACGGAAGTAAAACCGCCCGGTTGCGGTATGACCCATCCAATCTAGCTTGAATAGCTGCATCACCCCAAATGGAAATCAGCTCCCTAACCTCTGCGTCCTTCCATTGAGAAGATTCAGAACCTTCACAGCCCGAAGCGTCCCTCGCATTGATGTCATGCGCAGGGGCGCAGATACGTTTTTTGAACTGGGGGGGGGGACAAAAAACTGGGGGGGACAAAGCTGCCAGCAAACCAACCCCAACCCCGATATGCCTGTCAAACTTGTTGTGGGTTACTATAGCAACCAAGCTTGAGCTCGCAACCTGTGCAGTCTGCGCAGCTCAACCAACCGAATATCAGTCTTTGTTTTATGTGAGTTGTTGCAACTATGTATACACTGCCGTGCACCTCAATAAACCGAATGGTAATTAGTCTTTTGATTTTTCCGTGAGGTTTGCCTTATGCAAAGTGGGGGGGGACCGAACGAAGTGAATTTAAATCTGGGTGGGACAAGTCCCACCCGTCCCACCCTCTATCTGCACCTGTGATTATGCGCCATGTTGTTGTAACTTTTTTTGAGAGACCCGCCGCCTACTTCAGCGCAGAATAGTGACGTTTGTGGCTTGTTGATGACGTGTAAGTCGGATGAATGCGACCTGGCGGTTCAGACTGAAGTCGCATATGAAAAGAGCGGATAGGAATCGGAATTAGGACCACATATCCAAACGGCCTGGGTCGGATTTGAAAAAATCGGATCTGTGTCGTTCATATTGTCAATAAAAGATCGGATACAGGTCACATATGGGCGAAAAGATCGGATTTGAGTCACTTCAGCCTGCAGTGTGAACGTAGCCTTAGAGGAGATTTAAATATATCGAGATGTATATCGTGTATCGTGAAATGGAGAAAATGTATCGGGGTATTCATTTTTTCCCATATCGCACAGCCCTATTGTCATGGTTTGTAGCAAAATGAGCAAATGCAAGTTTAACGACTGCTGGCTTGAACACAATGATTTCGTAGACTGGTTAAAACGTGTACCAAACAATCCGTTTGAGGCGTACTGCACATTGTGCAAGGAACACTCAAACTCGGCACCCTGGGTGTAAAGGCACTGGAATCGCACGCGAAAGCGGAGAAGCACCAGGCTGCCCATAAAAGTCTGCAACATTCGCATGCCATCACTCAATTTTGTTCACCGTTGTCAGGTCCAAGCACATCTCGGGACGGTGTATCAGCTAACTCCGTGCAAACTGTAACGTTACAACGCACAAACCGTACGGAATCGAATGCCTCATCCTCAAGTGATTTGTGGAATGTCTTTGGCTCCACTGCAACTTAGTTCCTCATTAATGCAAGCGCGCACCCTAGGGATGTAATGAGTTCATTGGTGAATGATGATAAATTTTGTTATTTCGAAAGTAATTCAGGCTCTCCCAATTTTCTTTTTTTTTTTGTGCGGCATAAGTCTTAAATTTAACCTGTTATGGTCTTAAAAAGGTCTTAAAAAGTCTTAGATTGAACTTGTTCAAGCCTGCAGACACCCTGATTTTAGGATTCCAGAGATTGCCGAAGCAAGCGAGCAGCAACATCACGTGGCCACCGTGGAGCGTGCCTGACCTGCTTTTAACCAAAACAAGTCGGCATGGCGGACGCTGTTCTCCCACCAGCAGAAAAAAAAAAAGGAAGGCCTGCTTAGTGAGTGCAACTGCGAGATAGAGCAAGGTTAGATGATGTCATTTTTCTGGACAGATAACTAAATCATTCTAACTAGCACTGAGCTATCTCCGCCTGAGAATGCATGGGCTGGACTCCATGGCAGCGAGTATGGAGTTATACACATAATGTTTTGATCTTGCAGAGAAAGAAACGATAACACAAAAGCAGTAACAGAGAAAAGATGTATTCGTCTTTTGTTTCACGGCTCTATTTACGAACGAATGTCAACCACAAATTGCATCCCTGTGACTCAAAAGTCTCCGAGGTCGATGCAGAGTCGCAATGTTTTCCGCGCGTCGCTGTCTTGGTGTGACGCAGTTCCATCGTTATGCTAATCAGTTAAAGCTCCTCGCGTTTGGCTGTTTCTGTAGAGCCGTACTGTTTACCTCAAGAGATAGGAAAACAGTCCCAAAATGGAGAAAAGCAACCTTCAGGACATCAAAATCATCACATTGTGTCCGCATGATACTGTTCTTGCAAGACATCGGGAAAACGCCATGCACAACTTAAAAAAAATAATAATAATTTTTTTTTTGGAAAGTTTCAGATGACTTTGCAGTCAGTACCTTTTTAAAGACACTGTTTAAAGGGCTGATGACACGAACATGACTCTATGCAATTTCTTAAATAAACTATTCAACATGGCAAACATGTTAGATTTCTGTTATAATTACGTGAAAAGAAGCTGTTGTTACGCGAATATCCAACTTTTAATTGCACAGCGCAAGAAAACTGGGTCCGTGGCTCGCGGCCATGTTGTGACGTCAGCGGAAGAACACGCTGCGGTTCACTGGCTGTTCTACTCTGGTTCTACTCAATGGAAATGGCGCATGAAAACGCCGGTGAACTCTCTAGTGCTAGCTCTTCCTCTTCTGGGAGTCTAGAATTGTGTTGATCTCTTCCGAATAGAATCTATGATAGCCTACCCTCTTTACTCTTTGCCTCTCGTTGCTAGGCGGCAGTTACATGAAAGCCGCAAGCTTTCACAAGCAAATACATGACTGATATCACGCCGACTTTATGATTACATTTATGATTATCATGTAGAATCTATAGCTCTACGTACCTTTATCTTATGTCGTTTCACAACACATGTTCTGACAGGAGGACTGTCTTTGGATCCGGCATAGCTACTAGTAGACCCCCTCCGGAATACTGGCAGTGTTGCCAGATTGGGAGGTTTCCCGCCCAGTTGGGCAGTTTCAAGTGCATTTTGGTGGGTTTTGAACATATTTTGGGCTGGAAAACTTCAGCAGTATCTGGCAACAGATCTGGCAACAGATACTGCTGACGTTTTCCAGCCCAAAATATGTTCAAAACCCACCAAAATGCAATTGAAACCACCCAACTGGGCGGCAAACCTCTCAATCTGGCAACACTGTGTAGGCACTGCTGATGGTAGTAACACACGTTTGTGCTGAACTGAACACCCAAGAGATTCTTTTAAGCTGGGAAGGGTGTCAAAACAATCCAAATCGAAGTGTTCAGAGCACAGGACGGATGTTGGTGAGGGCTCCCACTTGTCACGAGTGCGCCTGACTTGCTTCACCCACTTCGCATGCAGCTCGGGATCTCTGGGAAACTTGAATAAACTTACCCCATCCTTGTGGGTTTTGGAGCAAAAGCCGGCAACACAACGCAAAGGCATAATAAATATATAATAATGTCTAATAAAAATACTAATAATGATAAACTGAACACCTGTCGCATCAACAACAAACTGGTAAGTGAGGAGGAAGGTTCTTTCGCTGACGTCATATAGCTCCTCCTCCTCTTTCGTCTCCTGGGTGCTGCAGCCCCGTCAAATTTGCCCAAATAGCCACGTTTTTTATCATAACTTGTAAAATAGGCGCCTTCGTGAATTAATATATGGATCATCGGGAATTACTTTTTATGTTATAAAACATCGCCAAAGATGTCAAAAACGTGTCATCAGCACTTTTAAGCAGCATAAAAAGTTACTTCATATGGTTTCTTGACGTCGGACAGGAATTAAAGTAGCTTTTTTTTTCAGAGGCAGACTTTTTTTTGTTTTCCCTGGGATTTGGAATGAGGTGGAAAGATATATATATTTTTTTTAACCTGATTGACTTGATTTCTTTGCCGATAGCTAGCCCTTGCTAAGTTTAAAGGACAACTGTCTGTTTTCACAGCGGTTCTTGCCTCAAAGCTACAACATTTACTGTCTTAAATCTTTTTTTCTTAATAGATTTTCAGAAGGTTCACTTTTCCACAGTTAAATTTAGCTGCCTAATGTAACCTGAAAGGAAATGATATAACCTGCTAACGAGCATTAGTCAGCAAACTAGCAATCTTGCAACATACACGCCATAGAAACTAGTTCTACATATGACTTTGTGTGAAAAATATAATTGCCTGTATCTGTAATGTTACCTGTGCAAGTTCCTGACCTAACATTTAGTTAGTAAACGAGAAAACTTGCTCAGTGTTGGTGCTGTAATGTAAGCTGAAATGCTAGCAAGCAATTGTGAGTTAAGGTATAGGTGTTAATGTTCCATAGTAAAAGGTCGTGTGTGTGTGTGAGAGAGAGAGAGAGAGAGAGAGAGAGAGAGATGCCCCTTTTCCACCAGGGCTGGTTCGGGGCCAGTGCTTAGTTTGGAACCGGGTTTTCTGTTTCCACTGACAAAGAACTGGCTCTGGGGCCAGAAAAACCGGTTCCAGGCTAGCACCAACTCTCTGCTGGGCCAGAGGAAAGAACCACTTACGTCACCGGGGGGCGGAGTTGTTAAGACCAACAACAATAGTAAGACCGCCAAAGCCGACATAACACCGGCTAACGTTAGCTCATAACAAAGGCTAACATAACCATCTCACATTCAGTGTAAGTAAGAGTCAAAACGTTATGTTATTACCTGTCTCCTAGAACGTAATCGCCGTCCACTCAAAACCTGTCGATCAACACAAACATACTGGATCTGCCGTTTTCTGATCCCAGTGAAGCACCGTAAAGCCAGAAGCAGCAGCTGTACAAGCGCGAAGTCATCCATTATTGTTGTTGTTGCTTCGATGTTCGCAGCAAGGTTTATGCAAACGCAGCGACGTAATGACGTGGCTCCCTTTAGCACCCCGAGCTATGGAAAAGCAAACTGGTTCTCAGCTGGCTTGCAAGTTGAACGAGTTGTGAACCAACACCAGCACTGGCCCCGAACCAGCCCTGGAACTGATTTGGTGGAAAAGGGGTAAGCGAGAGAGAGAGAGAGAGAGAGAGAGAATGTTTACCTGATCGGTACACCAGTACCAGGTAGCCAGGATGGTTAATCCAAGCGTCATTCCAGGCCAAGGCAGGTCTCCATGCACTGGATCTCGGAACAGGTGCATGGCATCAGGTCGCGGCAGGTGGCATGTCGTGTTTGGGATTATTTTTGATGGCATGGCCTGGAGGTACACACTCTCCAACTTGCCATAACCACCGATCTCGTTGAACGCTAGATCAAACAGGAAGTAAACTCCTGTTAGAACGGTACAAAAATATATGCAGGCTCAACCCAGTATCATGGTTCTTGGGGTATCCTGTTATTCTAATTACAACTTATTGTACAAAAACAGAGGATACACTGCTGTGAATAAGTATCCCCTCCCCCCCCATTTTTTTTTTTGTAGTCTTTCCACCTCGAGCCTAAGTCATGAATCTCTACAAAATAATTTAAAAATAAAAATAGTAACAGTTGCGACTGTGTAAATTTTCACTCCTGTTGCTGAAAATCCCCTAAGTTAGTTCTGGTGCAACCAGTTCCCATCATAAGTCACATAATTGAAGCTTGAACTTAGCTGACCTGCATGCAAATAGTGTCATCTGATCTCTATATAAAGAACCCAGTGCTTGTTAGAAAACCTACATGAACAAACAGCACCATGAAGTCGAAGGTGCTTTCAAATCATGTTCTGGATATCAATCATGGCTTGGTGCTTAAAAAAAAAAAATCCCAAACTTTATAAACAATAGAAATGGAAAGAATATAGCACAACTGTGACCATGAGGAGGCCGTCCACCAAAAATCAGTGACTGGGTAAAGAGAAGCAGCAAAGAGGCCAAGGGTAACTCCTGAAACAGTTGGAAAGAAGCCATATGAAATCCTGTTTGGAGTTTGCCAAAAAGCATATTTGAGACTCAGTAAACATGTAGAGAAAGGTTCATGAACTTTTTGGCCATGATGCAGAGTGCTACATAAATTTGGTGGAAACCCAACAATCTGTGAAGCATGGTGGTGGGAGCATCATGACGTGGGGATGCTTTTCATCAGCAGGGATTTGAAATCAGGACAAGGTTGGAGCCAAATACCGGGAAAGCCTTGAAGAAATGATATTTCAGGCTTCAGGAGACTTGAGATTGGAGCTGGAGGTCAAAGATTAGATGTACAAAGCTGATGGAGATATTCCAGAAGAGCAGTAATCACAGCTAAAGATGGTTCTACCAAGTATATACTACCGTTCAAAAGTTTGGGGTCACCCAGACAATTTAGTGTTTTCCATGAAAAGTCACACTTTTATTTACCACCATAAGTTGTAAAATGAATAGAAAATATAGTCGAGACATTTTTCTGGCCATTTTGAGCATTTAATCGACCCCACAAATGTGATGCTCCAGAAACTCAATCTGCTCAAAGGAAGGTCAGTTTTATAGCTTCTCTAAAGAGCTCAACTGTTTTCAGCTGTGCTAACATGATTGTACAAGGGTTTTCTAATCATCCATTAGCCTTCTGAGGCAATGAGCAAACACATTGTACCATTAGAACACTGGAGTGAGAGTTGCTGGAAATGGGCCTCTATACACCTATGGAGATATTGCACCAAAAACCAGACATTTGCAGCTAGAATAGTCATTTACCACATTAGCAATGTATAGAGTGGATTTCTGATTAGTTTAAAGTGATCTTCATTGAAAAGAACAGTGCTTTTCTTTCAAAAATAAGGACATTTCATAGTGACCCCAAACTTTTGAACGGTAGTGTACATCTACACCCAGGGGGATGATACTTTTTGCAACCAAAGAAAGTCTGCTTTTTTGTTTGTTTTTTTGTTTAATTAGTGAAATGCACTTTCAAATGTTTGACGATGTGTCAATCAAATGCTAAATGTGTCTCGTCTGCGTCTCAGTTCATGTATGCAAAATGGTGCGTATGACTTCCTGGGTCTTGGATGAGGCATGTTAGCAACGGCTACCAAATGGGAAGGATGGATGGTAGCTGTTGCTAACATGCCAAGGCATGCTTCCTCTGCAGAGTGGTAACTGGTGGGTGGGAATTGGCCAAGACTTAAAAATCTCAATTAAATTAATTTCAATTCCAGGTTGTAATGTGTATATGGAAGGGAAGCCATGGCCTAATGGTTAGAGAAGCAGCTTTGGGGCTAAAAGGTTGCCGGTTCAATTCCCTGGACCAGCAGGAATGGCTGAAGTTCCCTTGAGCAAGGCACCTAACCCCCAACTGCTCTCCATACTCTGGGTATGTTGCATGTTACTCTGGATAAATGCCATTAATGTAAAAAAAACCCCCCACAACTAGAAATACCGTATAAGTTCAATAGGGTGAACAGGCTTGTCTGACTCATGCCCTAATTTTAAGGACTCATGATTCGACTTGGACTTGAGCACTGATTACTCGGACTCGGAAAATGGAGACGAGGACTCGGATTTTTTCTTTATTTTTTGCAACATGCCATAATAATTTGGCATAAGATATTTATATCTATATGAATTTTGCACTAATTTCGTGCAAGAGTGTCACACCTGCGCGCCTTGGCGTGTCCATCAGATAGATTCTCGGGCGCGTTCCGGTCAGCGCACGTGCCAAGCGGACTCTCGTGCACATGCCATAAACGACTCACACCTGCACAGGACTAAGGCGCAATCAGCGCACCTATATAAAAACTGTGAAAACACACTTATTTTGCGAAGTATTGAGTTGTGTTGCTGACACATTACCGAGTGTTATTATCTCGCCCAGGACGGAGTCCATCGGGGGCAAGGTATTGTTTTCGGTGGGGTTTCTTTGTGTGTTTGTTAATGATATTATCAGAAAACAGCTGGATCAATCTTCATGAAACTTTCAGGATAGATGAGCGTTGGTCCCAAATAGAACCTCCAATATTTTGAGGGTCATCTAGTCAAGGTCACTAAAAAGGTCACCCCACCCCCCACCCCCCCCAAAAAAAAAAAAAAAAAATCCTCCTTCAGCTTCATTCAGGTGTGCTCCGATTTGGCTGAGAGCAGTACGGTGTGCAAATAAGAATCAGGACAATGAAGTATTTTCACACACAAGGTCAAAATCAAGGTCACCAAAAAGGTCAAAATTGTTTTTTCGCGATATCTTCCTTCATATGCATCATACCGGTAAGTGCTACCAGGTGAGGTTTGTTTTGTCTGGCAACACTTATTTCCTTGTTTGGGTTCCTGATCCCTGATATCCTCTTTCACGTCTTTTGGTTCTGCCGAGTCTACTATGGCCTGTTTGTGCCTCGCTCAACCTGTTGCCTGTTTCAGCGTTTTACGATTTTGCCTGCCGTTCTGGATCGTTTACCTGTCTTCACTTGTATTAATAAACACACCTTCTGCACTTACATCCGTCTCCCAACCATCTCTGACAGAATACTTCACACTCCCTGATAAAGAGAAGCACATTCACCTGTTCATACGTCATGTTCAGGAACAAACTAATGTTAATGGCGCTGAAACAGCCACCGTCGCATGGTGCAGTTGGAGTCTTGGACTCTACTCTGATCAAGAGTGGACTCTACTCGTGTGTGTAATTTTTAAATGGCTTGGACTTGAACACTAGGGCCTCGAGACTAGACTCAGACTCGAGGTTTAGTGACTTGACTACAACACTGAGGGTGACCATTTATGCAAGATTCTCTGACATTTCCACTAAACTCTTAAGCAGACAATGTCCTAAGTTGGAGCTGTCACACCTGACAACTCTTTTGTAAATATCTTAATCCCTAGTATTAGGCATGGGTTTTTTGGATGTGTAATAAATCTCCGAGAACAGACAAGTCAGGGCAGCATTTCATAAAGAACGTCTGTCTGTCTGTCTGTGATTCATTGTTCTGAATTATCATTGGGCCTATGTCACAAATTTGTATTACAAACGAGAAGACGCGCTGTTTGTTTGAAACTGCAGACTGTACATGTGTCTCACACACAATGCAGTCTGGGAAAGGAGAAGTTCACAAGGAGGGTGCTGTTGTACCGGTAAATCATTAAAATTTATTTTGATAGCACCTTTCGCAGATTGAAAATCACAAAGTGCTTCACAATAAATATCTACGAGTGCAATACAATAGAAAGTAAAAGACATCAAAAAACAATGGAGAAACATAGATACAGAAAGTCAGGCAGCCATAACAACCCTTGTTTAACTAAAAGCCTGTTTGGATGGCAACATTTCAACCGCTGTTTAAAAGAAACTACAGAATTGAAGCAGCATAAAGAGAGAGGCAATGCATTCCACAGCCTGGGTGCCACTGCTTGGAATGATCTTAAAGGGATCCTACAGCAGATTTACTCTTTTAAACTTGTGTTAATTAAAAGTCTCATCTCATCTCATTATCTCTAGCCGCTTTATCCTGTTCTACAGGGTCGCAGGCAAGCTGGAGCCTATCCCAGCTGACTACGGGCGAAAGGCGGGGTACACCCTGGACAAGTCGCCAGGTCATCACAGGGCTGACACATAGACACAGACAACCATTCACACTCACATTCACACCTACGCTCAATTTAGAGTCACCAGTTAACCTAACCTGCATGTCTTTGGACTGTGGGGGAAACCGGAGCACCCGGAGGAAACCCACGCGGACATGGGGAGAACATGCAAACTCCACACAGAAAGGCCCTCGCCGGCCCCGGGGCTCGAACCCGGACCTTCTTGCTGTGAGGCGACAGCGCTAACCACTACACCACCGTGCCGCCGTATGCCTCATTGTGCAGTATATAAATGCCAAAATGATGCTAAAAGGAAGGATGAGAAGAACTTTTCACCGTTTACCTGGCAAGAATCGTCTGACTATTTGCAAGAAATGGATTCCTGCCATAAGAAGACCTCAAAAAAATCTGCCTGCGGTGCCCTACTTATGCTTCGAGCATTTTGAATCAACCTGTTTCAATGAATCGACGGAATTAAAAGCAAGCTTAATGGGGGCTTCCAGAATAAAGAGAGGCTATGCCGTGCCAACAATATTTGCCCATCGTTCAGCTCCAAAAGTCCGCCGATGCAGTGTTGAGTGGCAACAGAGACAACACCACCAGGAGGTTAGTTTCCACTTTGTTCTACCAAGGTTCTTTTGTAGTATACAGGGATGGATCCAGCCCAAGAATCTGACAGATGCACATTTGCAGAAATATTTTACCAGATCGCTATGGAGCCCTTTCCGAAGAGGGCAGCTACGACTGCGGCTCGGCCCGGTCTGTCGGTTGAGCATGGCTATAGCCCATGTAGCCGGCTAGCGGTAAAGTAAACAAACGCCTCATGAACGATGCCAAGTGGTGCACACACATTTCTGCACAGCCATTGGTCTGGATCCATCCCTGGTGTGTTATCGGTGTCTTACCTGGTGAATTGTAATTGGCATCCCGATGTGTTGTAGGCTCTTCAGCGTATACTGGAAGAAATTACGGGCAACAAAGAAAACACCAACGTTAAAGAACAACCAACGACGGATCAAGAGACGGAGCATTCGATTAAGCTTCAGGTACGGTCATCTATACTCCAGATAAGAGAATTACTCAAGGTTTTGCATGGAGCTCAGTCATTTGAAACTTCTGTAGTTTTATTTCATGGTAGTTTCCTTTTCATTTATGTCCTAAGAACGTGAATTGACCAGAAAGAAGGACATTGCTGTGCAAACAGATGAACCAGTCAGTGTCGAAATCCAAACAGAGACGGTTATCTTCGAAGACAAGATTATCCAGTGGTGTTTGTTGGGAGATGAAAGCATTTCATTAGATGATTCGTTCAAACTCTACTAGCAAAACCACGATGTAAGCAAAGGATATAAACGCCTGAGTTGCTCCAAGCTTCCACCACGCCACGTCATCACATACATCGCTTCTGCAGGAGGCCCATGTGGTATTTTTAACCCTTTGATGCAAAACATGGGTCAAAAGTGACCCGGCTGAGTTTTTATCTTCTAGATCTTTGCAATAAATTAATTCCATCATTTCAGTATTCAAGGTATTCCTCAATTAACTTGTTTTTGATCATCATACATCCTTATTTTATTTTTTCCTTTCTTACTTTTTGAATAAAATCCCTTTTTGTATCACGACCCTTCTAATGCACAACATGGGTCAAAAACGACCTGCATTCATTTTCCAGGTTATTTCATGTACGGCTGAGTGTTTCTATGATATACTTTTGAAATAAATTCATTTTGTCATTTACTTTTCCAAATATGCAGTAAATATCTTATTTTTGTTTAGCACAAATCATCATTTTTATTTTTCCTTTCTTAAGTTATTTCCTTTCTTAAGTTTACACACATGGGTCAGAACCGACCTGCATGCATTTACTCCAGCGTTTGGTGGGAACTGTGAATTGTGCTTGTGTCAGACATTTCACAGCTCAGCACGGCGCCCTTTGCCCGTCTAATACATGCAAGTAATGTTTTTCAATTGTTCAAACATTACCTTAGAAAAAAATTGATGATGTTTAGGTTCCCTTGAGAGTGAGTCGATTACTTGTCAGAAAGTTACAAGTAATTACTATTAGCTACCGAGCTGTTGACACATTCTACTTTAGTTAGCTAATTTTATTGTAGTTGGCTTAGCTAACCACATAGTTAATAAATAAATAACTGGCCCCATTCACTGCTAAAGTAATTACTTGAAACAAATTATTATTATTATAGTATTAAGACATTTAATTTTAAATCACACTTGGATGACCCATGTGTAGTAATATAAAAAGTATTTTTGTTCATAAAGTAGGAAAGAAAAAATTAAATTAATGATTTGTGGTAATTAAAAACAAGATATTTAAAGGTCCCATGGCATGAAATTTTCACTTTCTGAGGTTTTTTAACGTTAAAATGAGTTCCTCTGACCTTCTTAAGTCACCCCAGTGGCTAGAAATTTCATAATGTGTAAACCAAACTATGCCCAACATTTGAGAATGGCGCATCAAAACGGCGCGTTGACAAACTCTTCCCTTTACTACGTCAGCAAGGGAGATGATCCCCACGCCCCCCCCTCTGGATTCCCACCCACTGTATGGATTGCCCCGCCCAGTTGTAGTGAGGAGACCATAGAGGACACAACAACATGGCATCACCTAAGCGAGCGAAACATGGAAATTGCGCTGTACATGGATGTGACAACACAGAAAGGAGTCTGTTTTTACTGCCGACGGGAGAGCCCCTGAAGACGCAGTGGCTTAATTTTATTTACTTCAATAATACGCCGTCGAGTCTACCTAAGACGGTGTATGTTTGTCGGAAGCATTTTCCTGAGGAATGTTTCCACAACTTGGGACAGTACAGGGCAGGTTTTGCACATCAACTGTCACTGAAGCCTGGGTCCGTACCAAGTATCCCTGCCGCATCAGCCACAAACACCGAACAAGTAAGTGTATAACTGTTAAGTCGTTTAGCCGTGTTTTAAAATCGGTGCGTTAGCCTTGCAATGGCTACATTAGCTGTGCAGCTAACCGCTTCCTGCAGTTAGCCAGGTACTCTGCGCTACAAAACTAAAGAGCATGCAGCATGCTCTGTTAAACTGAGTTTAGTCTGGAAATTGACTGTAACTTATGAGCTTATGTTTGACTATTGCTCCGCAATGCATGTCTTCTGTTGGATAAGCGATATGTTGCTGTAGTTGCTGCTTCTATCCTCTTTGGTTATGGAGTGCGTGTTCAAGCCTAGGGTATTATACGTTCGTAAACTACCACTCCGAACACTCTCACTCTCTGTTCTCTGTGTCACGTTGAGTTTACGAAAGGAGTCCGAGGGGTTTTGTCTTAGCAGCGTGGCTACAGGCGCTGATAACAGCGAGTATGTGCGTGCGCAGCTTGGTCAAGCCCCTCCCCCTCCCCCCATGGCCCGCCCCCACCCTCTACCCTTCCCTGCCTCCTGCTTCTCATTAGCAAAATGACGCACTGGGAAAAGCGCTGAAATGGGGCTTTCTCCCAGGAGGCTATATCTACGTGCCGAGGGTTCATTTCGAGAAAGGCTGCAGATATAACATCCGGAAGCCTCCACGAGCCCGTTTAAAGCATCAACAAACCACCATGCCATGGGACCTTTAAAGAATACTTGGAATATTCAATCATAAAATAAATTGATTTCAAAAGATAGAGCAAAGAAAAACTCAGTCAGCGTGAAATAACCTGGAAAATGAATGCGGGTCATTTTTGACCCATGTTGTGCAGTAGAAGGGGTGTGCATATGTTTTGCATCAAAGGGTTAATAAAAATAATTTTTTCTAGAACACTATTTGGTCTCCGAAAATGAATGAATGTTTGACTGTTGAAATCTACGAGTACCAGTGGCGTGCACAGATAGACACGAGGTGGTGCTCAAGCACCTGCCCCTCTGCCCTCTGTCCAAAAAAGTGCCCTTTTGAATTTTTTTTTTTTTTTTTTACAGTTTACTGAGGCCAATGTCGACATGATCTTTTAGAAAAGCCGCGGCATTAAAAGCGTGTGTGAAAATAATGTCCCGATGTGTGCCCCCTCCGCACACACACCGGACCTCTGTCTCTCTTGCTCTGTCATGTGAACAAGCGTGCAGTGCATTCAATGTGAGGTTGCAGCAGCATAGCGTCCTGGAAGCCACGGCCTTGTCGTAGCGCAGACAACACATCGGGCAGTCAGTCAGCTCTTCCCCTGCCCCACCAGCCAGGTAACACATGAATCGAGTGAAAATGTATTGTTTGCCCTCTAAGCCCAAGCTGTAATTATTTTGTCGTGAAGTAGCCCGTCGCATACAGAAACAACTGCACATAAGCATTATATTTTTTGCTAGACCATTTTCAGATTTAGGAAAACAAAAATTTCTTTTTCTATTTTGTTCAACTAGAGATTCCTGGCAAAGTCAAAAAGCCTTGATGTAATAAATTAACATTAAGTGGTTGTTTTACACCTTTACAAACTAAAACGGGTCAGTGGCGACCCGAACACAAGAGGAGGGTTAAATCTCAGACTTTTATAATAAGCTGTTCCACATGCGCAAAAAAGTGCCCTTTTTTCCCCCCAGAGCACTCGTCCCCCAGAATGTCTGTGCACGCCACTGACGAGTACTTTGACTTGGCATAAGTTTAAGCGCAAATCCACTGGAGGATCCCTTTAAAGGACATGGGACATGAAACATAAATGCACGCTATATCAGTTTCTTTCCATTAAAAATATGAAATAATTGCATCAACAAATACAAAATTATCTATTAAATTCAGCAAAATCGTTATGTTCGTGATGATTATATGGCATTTCTGCTTGAGCTCCGATATGCATATTTTACAACCGGAAGAGCCGCTGTCACGTGATCATACGTCACAAAAACTTTCGGGTACAGCACAAGCGGGTAGATGAATGGAGAAGTGTGAATCGTGATGATGACGAATGCGACAAAATAGTTTTTGTGTCTTGGATGACAAGAAAATTGTTTCGTTTTTAGAGTGTTTAACGTACATTGAACATCATGGTGTATTGTGACCTCCCAGTCAGTCAGACGCGCTGTCACTCCTGTTAGCAATGTAGCTAGGCTCAGCATGGCCAGTGGTATTTTTTGGGGCTGTAGTTAGATGCGACCAAATTCTTCCGCGCTTTTCCTGTTTACATAGGTTTATATGACCAGTGACATGAAACAAGTTCAGTTACACAAATTGAAACGTGGCGATTTTCTATGCTATGGAAAGTCCGCACTATAATGACAGGCGTACTAACACCTTCTGCGCGCTTCGGCAGCGCATTGATACCTGCACTCGGAGTTGTACCATTATTTTTTAGACAGGGCGGACGGACCAGGGCATTCGCCCGCCTGGCCGTGCCCGACGAGGAGCGCTCTCGGCCGGCTTGGGAGGCAGACGGCAGCCCCTCCTGGAAGTGTGGTTTTACCATGGGCCTCATGCGGTAAGGATTAGTATTATAATTTTGGGTGTATCAATTACTGATTATCATAATTCTGACTCGTTTCGCCATTTTGAATGTTTTCATCTCGGACTCTGGAAGCATTGTATCTCAATCAATCTCGAAAAATATCAGCAAAAAAAACTAGCTTGCAACGGACTTTAGCTAGATCTATGATGAACTTTCAATGTATGATACAAAAATAATACTTCTTTCAACAGATCATTAGCCTTTGAGCAGAATTGTTTTTAACTTACCAGGAAGTGTTATCGAGCCGACCGCTTTCAGTTTCATGAGGGCTGAATGAACCCTCACTCTCAGAATCATCTGACCCGTCAGAGTAAAGACAAGATCCATGTTCATGTGAATTTCCAGCTATCGGTTCGAATTGATAGGGTCTAACTTCACATCTCTGTGAAACATCGGGAATGTCACTGTCGATGGTGTCCATTTCGGTAACCTGTTTACATTAGATTCCCAAGCGCTGGCTCCTTGGAAAGTTTTTGTGACGTCATGGGTCACGTGACCACCTAGCTCATTAACGAATCCTTGTTTTACGCTGATGTATAAAAAACTTGAATAATGTGATGATTTTCACATTTTTGACGCCCTGCAGTGATTTAGATGGCATTTCTTATGTCCTTTATACATAATTATACCCAGAAAAAAATCCATGTCCGATGTCCTTTAAAGTGAGTGAGTGGAAGCGCTAGTAGCCTCTGACCACATGACCTGAGGCTGCAGGCGGGGTGTGAAATTTTAACAAGTCAGATACGTAAGAAGGAGCTTGAGCTCTAAAAACAAGAGCTAAAATTTGATAATGAATTCTAAACTGAACTGGCAGCCAGTGAAGAGATGCTAAAACAGGTGTGATGTGTGCTCTTTTACTTGTGCAAGTTAATATCTGCATGGCCTGGAGGCGATTGAACTCTTTATTATGTACAGATAAGAAAAAATAGTTGTGCACGTAGAGTTGGGTTTGATGTTTTACTTGGCACACTGCAAGAGGGGGTTTATAGCATGATGAGACGACGTTATCATTTTTTAAATCTCTAATCATTTTTCTCTCTGAAACAATCCCTCCTTTTGTTATGTTGCAAGTTGGATTGCATTGCAAGCTTTGATGGGATTTTGTGAGTATTTGAACAAATGATTTGTGTAACACAGTATGTTTGCGTACATGCCGTCAGTGCTCATCCAAACGTAATAATCAAGGGATAAAATGTGACATGATGCGTGTCACAGCAAAACTAGTCAAATCTCGTGGTTTGTTTGCCAAACCAAATGGATGGATGGATGATTTGCCAGCATTTAATAATTTTTTTAAACTTATTAAAAGAGTTTTCTGTTGTAACACTCAACATAATAACAACAAAGATATAGGAAGGGTATCCCCCCCCCCAGCAGATGTTTAATAATTATAGAAGCAGCTTCCAGTGTTGAGTAAGATTTACGCTTTGTGGTTGGTCAGGGGACGACTGTTTATAGCTGCTGCTTTATCATCTCATGGACATTTCACAATGTTAAATTTTGCGATAAACTGATTTTCCAGGTTATTTCATGCTGACTGAGTTTTTCTTTGCTCTATCTTTTGAAATCAATTTATT
This sequence comes from Neoarius graeffei, assembly GCF_027579695.1. Classification (NCBI taxonomy): domain Eukaryota; kingdom Metazoa; phylum Chordata; class Actinopteri; order Siluriformes; family Ariidae; genus Neoarius; species Neoarius graeffei. Next base: position 21,437,854 of record NC_083586.1, read on the forward strand.
TTCATCTCATCTCATTATCTCTAGCCGCTTTATCCTGTTCTACAGGGTCGCAGGCAAGCTGGAGCCTATCCCAGCTGACTACGGGCGAAAGGCGGGGTACACCCTGGACAAGTCGCCAGGTCATCACAGGGCTGACACATAGACACAGACAACCATTCACACTCACATTCACACCTACGCTCAATTTAGAGTCACCAGTTAACCTAACCTGCATGTCTTTGGACTGTGGGGGAAACCGGAGCATAACTTTAATATCTGGATTTTAATTGTGGGTACAATATTCATAAAATGAACATTGCACAGGAAAATCACATTGCCTCAGTTATCAAAAGCTAATAAAAACAAACAAAAAAACCCCAAACTAATTTGAGGTGCAAAAGTTTGTACACCCTTACAGGTGATGTTATACCCAAGAGCACATGCTGAAGTGTTTTACTCCTCTTACACCACAGCAACTTGACCGTGATTACAATTTGCATTTAATTAAAACCCTTTTGATGCAAAACATGGGTCAAAAGTGACCCGGCTGAGTTTTTATCTTCTATATCTTTGCAATAAATAAATTCCATCATTCAGTATTCAAGGTATTCCTCAATTAACTTGTTTTTGATCATCATACATCCTTATTTTATTTTTTCCTTTCTTACTTTTTGAATAAAAACCCTTTTTGTATCACGACCCTTCTAATGCACAACATGGGTCAAAAACGGCCTGCATTCATTCTCCAGGTTATTTCATGTATGGCTGAGTGTTTCTATGATATACTTTTGAAATAAATTCATTTTGTCATTTACTTTTCCAAATATGCAGTAAATATCTTATTTTTGTTTAGCACAAATCATCATTTTTATTTTTCCTTTCTTAAGTTATGAACAAGCACAGCTTTTGTAATTCTACATCAAGTTTACACACATGGGTCAGAACCGACCCGCATGCATTTACTCCAGCGTTTGGTGGGAACTGTGAATTGTGCTTGTGTCAGACATTTCACAGCTCAGCACAGCGCCCTTTGCCCATCTCATACATGGAAGTAATGTTTTTCAATTGTTTGAACATTATCTTAGAAAAAAAAATTGATTAGGTTACCTTGAGAGTGAGTAGATTACGTGTCAGAAAGTTACAAGTAATTACTATTAGCTACCGAGCTGTCGACATATTCTACTTTAGTTAGCTAATTTTATTGTAGTTGGCTTAGCTAACTGCATAGTTAATAAATAAATAACTGGCCCCATTCACTGCTAAAGTAATTACTTGAAACAAATTATTATTATAGTATTAAGACATTTAATTTTAAATCACACTTGGATGACCCTTTCTGTGCGGAGTTTGCATGTTCTCCCCGTGTCCGCGTGGGTTTCCTCCGGGTGCTCCGGTTTCCCCCACAGTCCAAAGACATGCAGGTCAGGTTAACTGGTGACTCTAAATTGAGCGTAGGTGTGAATGTGAGTGTGAATGGTTGTCTGTGTCTATGTGTCAGCCCTGTGATGACCTGGCGACTTGTCCAGGGTGTACCCCGCCTTTCGCCCGTAGTCAGCTGGGATAGGCTCCAGCTTGCCTGCGGCCCTGTAGAACAGGATAAAGCGGCTAGAGATAATGAGATGAGATATTAAAGTTATTCCAAATCCATGCAGTGTGCTGGAGAATGGATGGTTTTGAAGAATCCCACGTTCGAGTTAAAAGAGAGGGTGGAGTCTGTGAACCCGCAGGTATACGAGGAAAATATTACTAAGACAGCAACATGACAGGATGGTGCATGAAAGCTGAGACCTTTTGAAAACCTGCGCTGACTCGCCCCATACAAGAATGCAAATTAAATTTAAAAAAAATAAAACTGACTCGTACAACAGCATGTAAAATGCCAGATATTAATCACAAAAACACAAACCGCAACACCCAGCACGAACAAGGAGAGCTATGGGGTTTATCACTTAGACATGAGGTTGAATAAATCCAACAATATCTGCTGAACTACGATAAATGCTTCAATAATACACTCATGAAAACTACAAAGTTTCAGCAGTTTATTGCATTTAATCAGGTTTCTTTAGACAAACATTTGATCAAATCTGCTTTAAAGGTCACATGGCATGGTGGTTTGTTGATGCTTTAAACGGGCTCGTGGAGGCTTCCGGATGTTGCCTTTCTCGAAATGAACCCTCGGCACGTAAATATAGCCTCCTGGGAGAAAGCCCCATTTCAGCGCTTTTCCAAGTGCGTCGTTTTGCTAATGAGAAGCAGGAGGCGGGGAAGGGTAGAGGGTGGGCCATGGGGGGAGGGGGAGGGGCTTGACCAAGCTGCGCACACACATACTCGCTGCTGTCAGCGCCTGTAGCCACGCTGCTAAGACAAAACCCCGTTCTCCCTCAGACTCCTTTCGTAAACTCAACGTGACACAGAGAACAGAGAGTGAGTGTGTTCGGAGTGGTAGTTTACGAACGTATAATACCCTAGGCTTGAACACGCACTCCATAACCAAAGAGGATAGAAGCAGCAACTACAGCAACATATCGCTTATCCAACAGAAGACATGCATTGCGGAGCAATAGTCAAACATAAGCTCATAAGTTACAGTCAATTTCCAGACTAAACTCAGTTTAACAGAGCATGCTGCATGCTCTTTAGTTTTGTAGCGCAGATTACCTGGCTAACTGCAGGAAGCGGTTAGCTGCACAGCTAATGTAGCCATTGCTAGGCTAACGCACCGATTTTCAAACACGGCAAAACGACCAGTTATACACTTACTTGTTCGGTGTTTGTGGCTGATGCGGCAGGCATGCTTGGTACGGACCCAGGCTTCAGTGACAGTTGATGTGCAAAACCTGCCCTGTACTGTCCCAAGTTGTGGAAACATTCCTCAGGAAAATGCTTCCGACAAACATACACCGTCTTAGGTAGACTCGACGGCGTATTATTGAAGTAAATAAAATTAAGCCACTGCGTCTTCAGGGGCTCTCCCATCGGCAGTAAAAACAGACTCCTTTCTGTGTTGTCACATCCATGTACAGCGCAATTTCCATGTTTCGCTCGCTTAGGTGATGCCATGTTGTTGTGTCCTCTATGGTCTCCTCACTACAACTGGGCGGGGCAATCCATACAGTGGGTGGGAATCCAGAGGGGGGGCGTGGGGATCATCTCCCTTGCTGACGTAGTAAAGGGAAGAGCTCATCAACGCGCCGTTTTGACGCGCCATTCTCAAATGTTGGGCATAGTTTGGTTTACACATTATGAAATTTCTAGCCACTGGGGTGACTTAAGAAGGTCAGAGGAACTCATTTTAACATTAAAAAACCTCAGAAAGTGAAAATTTCATGCCATGGGACCTTTAAATAAAAGCAAAACTATTTAAAAAAACAACTGAGCTCTGATTTAATGATTTATATTTATCGTCGCTGTCAGGTCAAAACCTGCTCTGTGAAATTTTTCCTTTTTTACAGGAGACGTAAAAAACTGAATAAAACTCTGAAATAACAAGCTGAGAAGCCAGTAAAAGTTTACTTGTTCTATTATTAGCTTTTCTAATTGGCATAAATGGAAGCACAAGGTCAAAATTGACCAATCAGCATCTCATCTCATTATCTCTAGCCGCTTTATCCTGTTCTACAGGGTCGCAGGCAAGCTGGAGCCTATCCCAGCTGACTACGGGCGAGAGGCGGGGTACACCCTGGACAAGTCGCCAGGTCATCACAGGGCTGACACATAGACACAGACAACCATTCACACTCACATTCACACCTACGCTCAATTTAGAGTCACCAGTTAACCTAACCTGCATGTCTTTGGACTGTGGGGGAAACCGGAGCACCCGGAGGAAACCCACGCGGACACGGGGAGAACATGCAAACTCCACACAGAAAGGCCCTCGCCGGCCACGGGGCTCGAACCCGGACCTTCTTGCTGTGAGGCGACAGCGCTAACCACTACACCACCGTGCCGCCCACCAATCAGCATAGAGAACCCAATTTGACCTAAATTGTCACATAGCAGGTTTTGAACTGACAGCGACGTTATGCTGATCAAATGTTAAGAACTAAAGTGCAGCTTGTCTGCAATGATGCTCCTTTCAGGGGGAAAGTAGCTTCGCTTGGTCAGAAATTCACTGGGGGTCACTGGATGACTTTCAGCTAATTTGCATATTCATTTCATATTTTATGACCATTTGCATATCAAAACATGTTACATGAACATGGAATAGAGATGTATTAGAATAGGAGAGTATAACTTAGAAACGATAATGATCAGTGATTACTCATCAGGAACAATGTGATTGGTTGTCGAACAATTGTGATTGGTCATCAGGAGCAATGGTGATCTAGTGGTTGGTCACCATGAAAAATTTGATTAATGATCGTTTGCTTGGAACAATTGTGATTTAGTGGTTAGTCGCCGAGAGCAAATGTGATTTTTAGTGATCATTCCTGATTAAACAAATCACTAAATCACACTGGTTATCAAGAACAAAGGTGATTAATGACTGGTTATCGAGCACAATTGTGATCAGTGATTATTCCTGATAACCAGTGTGATTCTTGATTTTGTTTATCAAGAACAAAGGTGATTAATGACTGGTTATTGAGCATAATTGTGATTAACTGTCGAACAATTGCGAGTAGTGATTATTCCTGATAACCAGTGTGACTTTGGTTGGTTATCAAAGAACGAAGGTGATTCGTGATTGGCTGTCAAACAAAAGTGGTTAGTGATTGGTTGTCGAGAGCAATGGGAATTAGCTGCCAAACAATTGTGATTAATGATTATTCCTGATAACCAATGTGATTAGTGATTTGGTCATCAAATACAAGTGATTTAATGATTGGTTATCAGGGGTGTGATTGGTTGTTGAGAACAATTGTGATTGGTTATTGAGAGCAACTGCGATTAGTGATTATTTTTGAAAAGTGGTGTGATTAATCACTAATCACAATTGTTTACTGGCATTTAACCAGTAATCACAATTGCTCTTGATAACCAATCACTAATCACAGTGGTTATCAAGAATAGTGATTGGTTATTGAGAGCAATTGTGATTAGTGATTAAATGTTGAACAATTGCATTCTTGATAACCAGTATGATTTAGTGATTGGCGGTCAAATACAAGTGATTAATGATAGGTTATCATGAATGTGATTGACTGTCGAACACTGGTGATTTAGTGATTAGCTGTTGAACAATTCTTATCAGTGATTATTCCTGATAACTAATGTGATTAGTGATTGGTCATCAATAACAAAAGTGATTTGGTTATCAAGAATGATGTGACTTAGTGGTTTTGTTGTTGAACAATGATGATTAGTGCTTATTACCGGTAGCCAGTGTGATTAGTCATTGGTTATCAGGAATAATCAGATTGGTGATTAGTCATCGGGAACACTGGTTGCTGTCATTGTAGCCTGGCTCAGTTTTTTAATTATGTTGTTCAACAAATCTAGTATGAAAGTCACAAATTCACCAGCACTGCTTGTACAGGACAGTTTTATCTGGAATATCTGGAACAACCAAATCATCCAACATCTTGCTGAAGAAAACATTCTGAGCTGTTTTGATTTTCTGACTGTGCAGAGATAACTGACAGGCCAAGACGTGTTTGGAATTTGCACCGGTTAACAAGAACTGTTTACACAAAACCCCAGAGGAATTACAAATTGATAAGATCAATTTGTGACCTCCAGTGACCTACAGAAAATGGTTTAATCAAAAAGGAGGTAAAAATCGGAAGCGTACTGTCACGTTGCACTTTAAGTCGTCTGGCAGAAGAGGGAGAAAGGCCGTGTTTCCTGAAGCATGTTGCTGATCGAGACAAATGAGAACAACAGTTTTGCTTAATGGTGCAAGTGAAAGATTAATAGAGCAGATCTTAAGCACTTTCCTGACATGGGTGTGGCATTAAGAGCAGAAAGCAAAACACCGCTCCATTATTTACCTGATTTTATAACATGATTTAAGTGATAAAAAGTTTGCTAATTGTAATAAAATGTCTCTGGCTGGCCTTGTGCATTGTTTTTCCTCACAGGTTTTTCATTTCATTTCCAAGACCATTTCCAGTGGATACTTGTGACTCCAATCACAAAGAACTTATCAAAACACGGTGGAAAAACATTTCTTCAAGGTTAAATCTTTGAAGGAAACGATAAGGCAGGAAATAGTTCAGAGCTGAACACGTTCGTCTTTTTTAAGACTGTTACATGTTTAAAGCTGCCTATTTAAGGGAAGTTAATATTCAGATATGATGATTTCACCACATGAATGTTCAACTACCTCCTTTTTTACACCACACACACACACACACACACACACACACACACACACACAGATGTACTGCACACGTTACCATGTGATCACACCATCACATGATATTTTTGCTTCTCTGTTGCTTTTTTAAGCTTTGAGACCGAAGGTGTGACGAATCCGGAATAAAACAGTAAACAGCGACGATGTGGTGTGATGAAGTGAAATTACTGTTACCAACATGAAGTTAGTTGTATTCCTATAGCAGCACGTCCTGAACTGATATTTACTGATATTTAGTTCCTCTTATACAACACAGTTTCCCAAATATTATATGGTAATTTATTACCAATTAAAAAATAGCACTGTATACATTTATCAGTTTATAGTTACATTAATTCTATGGAAATCCATGAAAGAAACCAACACACTTTACACAATGTCCATTAGCATTACAGAAACTACAAGTAATGGTATTAATGAACAAAATGATAAGATATAAACTTTATTTTTTGGTTTTTTTTGGGGGGGGGCTCAGCACTACTAAAGGAAAACTCCACCCTGAAACACATTACCTGTCTTTTTACTGAAATATTGTGACATGTTCAGAGTTTCTGGTGCTCTAGTTTTGTGCACTTTTTCCAGCGAAAGTTATTAACGTCATATTAAGGAGAAATCCAGCATACGGTGGCTAGTTACCGATGTACGAGATGTTAAAATGAAAGTAAAATCTTTGGAAGTTGAAGCAGAGTGTACAGATGAGCTGGTGAGAGAGCTGGGCAGGCGAAAGCATTAAAGCGCCGCTGCATCGCTCTCTATGTAGAAATGAATAGAGGGATACATTGCACTGCACCGTTATCAGAATGGCATTGTGGGTATTGTTGGAAAACTGTTCTACATCACAATCAAATAAATCTTGGACATTGAAGATTATGTGCGGAAAATTAGTCAAGAAAAGAGTAAATAAGATATCTGGTGAAAAACTATGCTACTTACGACTAATCTGAAAAGTGTTCCATAGCTGACGGACGCATTTCAGAACAATTGCGTTAACTAGCCATGTCAGCGCTGCTGAACTGAGCACCACCTCTAATAGCAACACTGCCAAGCTAGCAACTTGGGCAAACGCTATTGATAAATAGCTAGCTAGTTCATCTCCATCGGTCACTTTAATATGAACTTGTTCTTGATTCTGAGATTCCTGTTCTTGGCTGCAGAAGTGGAACCCAAAGTGTTCTTCTGCTGTTGCATGCTGAGATGCTTTTCTGCTCACCACGGTTGTAAAGAGTGATTATATGAGTTACTATATCCTTCCTGGTAAAAAAGCTCAAACCAATCTGACCATTTTCCTCTGACCTCTCTGATCAACAAGACGTTTGTTTCCACCCGCACCATTCTGTGTAGAGGCTGGTGTGCGTGTGTGTGAAAACCCCAGGAGATCAGCAGTTTCTGAAATACTCAAACCAGTCCAGCTGGCTCTAACCAACACCCATGCCACAGTGAAAGTCATACTTTGAGATCACAATTTTTCCCATTCTGATGTTTGAAGTGAACATTAACTGAAGCTCTTGATTTGTATCTGCAAGATTTGAGGCATTGTGCTGCTCTCAAGGGATTGGCTGATTAGAGAACTGCAGAAAACAGCAGGTGGTCATTGTGGTGTTCCTAATAAAGTGCCAGTGAGAGTTTGTATATACAGTGAGAGTAAAAAGTATTTGATCCCTTGCTGATTTTGTTGGTTTGCCCACTAATAAAGACATGATCATTCTACACTTGTAATGGTAGATGTATTCTACATGGAGAGACAGAATATCAAAACGAAAATCCAGAAAATAACTTTAAAGAATATATTTTAATTGATTTGTATTTCATTGAGGGAAATAAGTATTTGATCTCTCTAGCCAAAAGCACTTAATACTTGGTGGCAAAGCCTTTGTTTGCAAGCACAGCAGACAGACGTTTGTTGTAGTTAACCACAAGGTTAGCACACATATCAGGGGGAATTTTGGCCCACTCTTCTTTGCAGATCCTCTCTAAATCATTAAGGTTGGTGGGCTGTCGCTTGGCAACTCGGACCTTCAGCTCCCTCCATAGATTTTCGATTGGATTGAGGTCCGGAGACTGGCTGGGCCACTCCATGACCTTAATGTGATTCTTCTTGAGCCACTCCTTTGTTGCCTTTGCTGTATGCTTCGGGTCGTTGTCATGTTGGAAGACCCGACCACGGCCCATTTTCAACTTCCTGGCAGAGGGGAGAAGGTTGTCCCTCAGGACTGCATGGTACATGGCTCCATCCATCTTCCCACTGATGCGGTGAAGTAGCCCTGTGCCCTTGGCAGAGAAACACCCCCAAAACATAATGCTTCCACCTCCATGCTTGACGGTGGGCACAGTGTTCCTGGGGTCATAGGCAGCATTTTTCTTCCTCCACACATGACGAGTAGAGTTTAGGCCAAATAGTTCAATTTTGGTCTCGTCTGACCACAGAACCTTCTCCCAATCACTTTGTACATCTTTGAGGTGATCATTGGCATACTTTAGGCGGGCCTCCACATGTGCCTTCTTAAGCAGGGGTACCTTTCGGGCACTGCAGGATTTTAATCCATTGCAGTGCAAAGTGTTGCCAATTGTTTTCCTGGTGACTGTGGTCCCAGCTGCCTTGAGGTCATTCACTAACTCCCGCTGTGTGGTTGCAGGCCGATTTCTCACAGTTCTCATGATCATTGCCACCCCACGAGGTGAAATCTTCTGTGGAGCACCAGACCGAGGTCTATTGATGGTCATGTTATACTTCTTAAATTTTCTCACAATTGCACCAATGGTTGTTACTTTAATACCCAGCATCTTGCTAATGTTTTTGTAGCCCATTCCAGATTTGTGCAGGTCAACAATCCTGTCTCTGAGGTCCTGAGAGAGTTCTTTGGTCTTACCCATGTTGGAGAGTTTGGATTCTGTCAGATTGTCTGATTCTGTGAACAGGTGTCTTTCATACAGGTGATTTTAGTTAGAACAGGTGTCTTCAATTCAGGTAACAAGTTGATTGGGAGTGTCTAACTGGTCTGTGAAAGCCAGAACTCCTAATGCATACTAGGGGATCAAATACTTATTTCCCTCAATGAAATACAAATCAATTAATACATATTCTTTAAAGTTATTTTCTGGATTTTCTTTTTGATATTCTGTCTCTCCATGTTAGAATACATTTACCATTAAAAGTATAGAATGATCATGTCTTTATTAGTGGGCAAACCAACAAAATCAGCAAGGGATCAAATACTTTTTACTCTCACTGTAGCTACGTTGTTACCCATCTAGAAAATATTCCCATGATGCATTATTCTGAGCCTTACCTATAATCAGCTGCTTATACTTAATGAACATTAAAATTTGTTAAACTGCGAGTTGGCTTAGTGGTTAGCGTGTTCGCTTCTCAACCGGGAGATCGTGAGTTCTACTTGTGGTCAGGTCATACCAAAGACCATCATAAAAATGGTACCGACTGCCATCTGGCAAGGTACGCTGCAATACAGATGTGAGTGGGGAAGTCAAACTCTTGCAGTTACCAGAGGACTAGCCTCCCACTGTAGCCCTAGCTGTATAGGCAAGAGGCCGAGGGCTACGGAGATTGGTGCCACACACATACGCCTCAAAGAGCTGGTTAATACTGGGACAGGAGACTACCTGAGAAGACCAGATCCTGGTGTGAGAGGGACTTTGACTTTTTGACTTTGAAAGTTTATTAAAGAACTTTCACATTATTAAACATCATAACATCTGGCTCACTCGGCTAGCGAACAGCTTAGCTGTACACACTTCTGCAGATGGAAATGCTGATATTTTTATAGGATTGCATTTCCTTTGAAACATTTAAAAGCAAAAATGGGGTTGGGGATGTTCATTCGTTTGCCTTAGACGTTGCTGCTTAGCATTTTGGCTAACACCCAACATGCTAACACTGTGACGTTCCTTTCATCAAGCTTTATTTTGATCGAGTTATTTAAAATGTGCATATCTTTTATAGTAATCTGATCTTCTGGGGTGAACATGTTTTTACTCTGTAATGTTGATCAAAATTAAATAAATGCAGTGAAGTTGCATATTTCTATAAAAGTACTTTTTTGTTTTAATGATACTTTGACGTTGACCGTGCACTCAATCCTGTAATGAGAGCACATGAAGTCGATACTTTCCAGCCCTGGAGGTAGTGATGATATAAGTGACTGACCTGTGATGGTGAGGACGACTGCACCAATGATCATGATGAAGGTCTGGAGTGTATCGGTGTAGATCACAGCTGCTAAACCACCTAGGAAGAGAAATTGGGATGCAATTGTCAGAAAGAAATGCACTATTTCTTTTTCTAAATATGTTTCTCTTAGAAAAGATGTTCTCTGTAATTATAGCTCCTTACTGACCCCTGTGTGTGCGTGTGTGCATGCGTGTGAGTGCGCGCGCGTCAGGTGTATGATTACGCTCCTGAACTGGCATTCTGTTTTTCTGCACGAACTGGTACACTGCCTGGGAGTTCCCAGACGTGTGTGTGTGTCTGTGTGTGTGTGTGTGTGTGTGTATATAATATATTATACACAAATGTCAAAAGGATCAAAACTTAATCCGATGACAATGGAATGAGAAATGCAGTTGCGGACTTTAACTTGCCCTACATTCCTGTACTATTGTTAACCTGTCTGTGTTGACTCATTACTCGGAAGTGTTTAACCAGCTAATAATCGGCCATTTGCATCATAAGTGGAGGAGTGTGTGGCAGGAACAGAAGGTGTTCTCCATTTCTGAGTCATATCTCAGCATGCAAATTAACTAGCTAGTTTGTTGGCTAAATTATTTCACAACCCAGCTTATTAACTAGCTAAATAATGTAGCTAGCTCCCTACTGTACTGAAAACAAACAAACCGGAAAACAAACAAATGCCCAATATTTAACAGAGGTAGACAAAGTACCCAACTTCATTACTTAAGTCAAAGTACAGATCCCACTGGTCAAATGTTACTCCAATACAAGAGAAAGTTGTACAGTCAAATTTTTACTTAAGTTAAAGTACTGAACTACTTAAGTATTAAAAATACATTTTCTGTCAATGCGTTTGTATTATTGCCACAATGCTTACTAAACCTAATGCCGTTACCAAAGACAGAAATGTGAATTCACAAAATGAACGCATGCTGTGCCATCATGGTGGTTGAATGTTAAGCTAGCTAGTCAGTGTATGGGGTGTCCAGTGGGAGTAACTCCTCTGATGGGGGAGCTTGCCGTGTCCTTTTTAGGACAGCTTGTCCATCTTTGGCCTTCCCTCTGGCACCCAGCTCTCACCTGTGGCTCCTAGTAGCTGTAGCATGCACAGCAGCCACATCCCGGTAAACTGCTTCGGCAGGTGGGCTAAACCAGGTGAGGGTAGCTGTCGGGCCTCAAGCCCTCAGCGAGCTTTAAGGAATACCCTTCTCAAGCATATGAAGTCTGGACTTGCACTGATGGGGCGGAGGTGACCAACAGTAGGTCCAATGGCCAAGAAGGTGAACCAGCAGGCCTTGCAGAAGGCTCAGGGCATGGCAGGGCACAGAAAGAGCCATGGCTATCTGCTGCATCTGTCCCCATCACCAGCTGTCTTGCTCTGTCTTGCCACTGGAATATGATAGGAATGGATGAGAGAGTGAGGCTGACTCCGTGCAACTCTACCTCACTTTAACCAAATTCATGCGCATCTCATGACATCACCCTTTTCACATGGAAGTCCTGTGGCAATGGGCAAGCGACGAAGCAGCAGGTGTGGATTCACTGGAAGCTGTAGCTGCAGACCTGCACACAGGCAGCTCAGGCCACAGGGTTGCATCTCATCAACTGAAGCAGCAGCGGGATTCGGCAGCTGTCCTGAGCGACTGAGCAGCCGTCTTTAGGAATGCACTGCTCACCTCCATAGCCTGAGGAAGGGGCTAGAAAAGGTGCCCTAAAAATTGCCTGCTTCTCACAACCCTGACCAGCATACCGCGGCTGGTGGGATCCCATTTCAGCAGTCGAAGAAAAGGAGGGAAAACAAAGAGGGTACCCCTTACCCTCGCTTCGTGGAATGTACGCACACTGCTTGACAACCCTGACGCAAACAGACCAGACAGAAGAACTGTGTTAGTAGCACGTGAACTGTCCAAGTACAACATCTGCATTGCTGCATTGTCCAAAACCCGCCTGGCAGAGGTGGGCACTAGCTACACCTTCTTTTGAAGTGGTTGCAGCAATGAAGAACAACGTGAGGCAGGTGTGGGCTTCACCATCCAGTCCAGCTTTGTTAGCAAACTGATGCGCCTTCCCAAGGGCCGAAGCATCCGACTCATGACTCTGCGTTGCCCCCTGCCCAGAAAGCGTTTCGCCACTGTCATCAGCGCCTACGCCCCACCATGAAGAACCCAGATGATGTCAAGGACAAGTTCTTCAAGGACCTAGAAGCCTTGATTGCCACAGTCCCCAAGTCTGACAAGCTCATCATCTTTGGCGACTTCAACGCTAGAGTTGGTATGGACTGGACAGCATGGGATGGAGTCATTGGGAGAAATGGCATTGACAAGTGCAACAGTAACGGCCTTCTGCTGCTGAAGATGTGTGCCTCAAACCAGCTTCTCATCACCAACACTGTCTTCCTCCTCCTAGCCCACAACAGAACAACATGGATGCACCCAAGATCGCGGCACTGGCATCTCATTGACTACATCCTTGTTAGACAGAGGGACCGGCATGATGTCAGTCACCAAGTCCATGTGTGGTGCCGAGTGCTGGACCGACCACAGACTTGTCATTAGCAAGATTTATCTTCACATCCAGCCCAAGAGATGCCTGCAAGGGAAGAAATCTAAGAAGAAGCTGATTGTTGGCAAGCTGAAGTCTGAGGATGCCTAACTGAAATTGAGCAACGAACTTGACACCCAGGTCTGTGCTCTCCAGTTTGGAGTCAAGACCATTTGAAGAAGACTGGGTGGCCTTCCGAGATCTGGTCCACACAACAGCCCTCTCCCACCTCGGTCCCTCTGAGCGCAAGCACAAGGACTGATTTGACGAGTGATATGGAGATACAGCAACTCATTGACAAGAAGCAACAACTACACAAGGGTCACCAGGAAGATCCTTCATCCCATCCCAAGAAAGGAGTCTTTTCAGAGGCTCTCAGAACCCTCCAGGCAAAGCTGAGAGAAATGCAAGACTGCTGGCTGAGCAGAAAAGCAATGGAGATTAAGGTCTATGCCTCAAAACATGACCCCCGCTTCTTCAATGCCCTGCGCACTCTGTATGGATCACAACCTTTCAGCACCTCACCCATCTACAGTGCTGATGGTGGCACCATCCTAACTGACGAGACACAGATCCCCGATCGATGGGCTGAGCACTTCTGTGGTGTCCTGAACCGGCCATCTGCCATCAGTGAGGTGGCCATCCAGCGGATGCCCCAGGTAGACATCAACATGGAGCTATCCAACCCCCATCACTGAGTCTGAGGTGGAGAAGGCCATCAACCTTCTTTCCTCTGGAAAAGCTCCAGGAGCTGATGCTATCCCAGCAGAGGTGTACATGGCGGGTGGTCAGCCCTTCATCACTAAGCTCACCAAGCTCTTTCAAACCATGTGGGATCAAGAAGCAATCCCCCAGGAGCTGAAAGACACCTCTATTGTGCACCTGTACAAGAGGAAAAGCAACCATCAAGTGTGCGACAATCATCATGGGATTTCCATGCTGTCCATAGCTGGAAAGATCCTGGCTCACGTCCTGCTGAATTGCCTGATCACACACCTTGAGCAGGGTTACCTGTCAGAAAGCCAGTGCGGGTTCAGAACCAGATGAGGAACAGCAGATATGGTGTTTGCCGCATGCCAGCTGCAGGAAAAGTGCCAGGAACAGGGACAGGACCTGTACATCACTTTTGTGGAGCTGACAAAAGCCTTCGACACTGAGCTGGGAAGGACTGTGGAAAATCATGTCCAAGTTCGGCTGCTCTGACAAGTTTGTCACCATGGTCAGATAGTTCCACGAAGGAATGCATGCACAGGTCCTGGATGATGGAGAGGTATCGGATGCCTTTGAAGTGACCAACGGTGTGAAACAGGGGTGTGTCCTGGCACCGACCCTGTTCGGCATGATGTTCATTGCCATGCTGACAGATGGCTTCAGAGACTGTAGCAATGGTATCCCCATCAGGTACCGCATGGATGGTGGTGTGTTCAACCTATGAAGACTCCAGGCTAAGACCAAGGTCCTAAATGACGTCATTTGTGAGTTCCTGTTCACCCATGACTGTGCCTTGAACAGCAGCTCTGAACCTGGCATGCAGGCTAGTATGGACCTCCTTTCTACTGTTTGAGATGACTTCGGCCTCATCATCAACACTAAGAAAACCGAAGTCATGTACCAGCTGGCACCAGGCAAGGAGTATACAGAGCCTGACATTCAAGTTCAAGGGCAGAGACTTGAGGCAGTCAGCAAGTTCACGTATCTTGGCAGCACACTGTCCAGAGATGTCTGTGCCAACACTGAAGTGACCAGCCGGATCACAAAGGCCAGTGCAGCTTTCAGCAGACTGCGTTCCACAGTCTGAGAGTGCAGAGGCATCAGCCTAGAAACCAAGCTGAAAGTGTACAGGTTGGTCATCTTACCAACACTGTTGTATGCTTGTGAGACCTGGACTGTGTACGCAAGCCAGGCCAGAAAGCTCCAGTACTTCCACACCACCTGTCTGCGGCACCTGTTGCATATTCGGTGGCAGGACCAAATCCCAGACACAGAACTTCTTGAGCGTGTGGGACTACCAAGCATCCATTGCCTGCTTCAGAAGGCCCAGCTCAGATGGGCAGGACATCTCGTCTGCATGCCTGATGACTGATTTCCAAAGAGACTGTTCTACGGCAAACTATGTGAAGGGAAGCGCTCTTGCGGCTGCCCAAAGAAGTGCTTTAAAGACAGACTAAAGGAGTCCCTGAGGAGCTTTGACATCAACCCAGACACCTGGGAAGAATCCCCTGTGGTGCCCTGCAGTCCGATCAGCGTCGCACTGAAGCAGCAGAAGAGAAGAGAGCTAGCAGGAAAGTGCATGCTAGCAGCAGCAGTCTAATACCAGATCATGCAGATCATGTGTGCTCCACATGCAGGAGGGGATTCCAAGCTCGCATTGGTCTCATCAGCCATACACAAACAGTAAACGAGGGAGATGTCCGTGGTCCTCATCAAAACACGATGGACGAGAGAGAGAGCTAGTCAATGAAACTCCACTTGACATGCTAGCAAACTCTTTTCAATCTTGAAATCATATTGGGTAGCTAACGTTACTAGAAAAGAAAGATATTTCTACATTTCTGATTATTTGGCAAAATTATGCTAAAATATTTCTGAAAGGACTTCAGATAAGTTAGAATTATTCATGTTAGCGTAACTGTGTTTACATGCTAACTAACAGTGTCCAAGTTAACTAGCCATGTGTAAACGTTAGCTGTGGACAAGTCTATGCCAACTTGGCGGGCAAATCCATAGAAAGTCAAACCAAACTGCATAGCTATTGCAACGTTATTGCTAGCTTTAAAAGCACAGACAACTTCATTACAAGCTTTCTCTTGGAATAAAATGTTTATAAACCTCAATATGCTTCTGCAGGTTGGACGGCGAGTTTTTGTAGGCCGTGATGTGGTTCGTTTTAGGCAAACAAAGCAAACATTTAAAATGAACCTTTTTTTTAATCCTTTCAGAAAACTGTAACATGGGTTTTAGGTCTGACCATAAGTGCGTTCATTCCCCAGAAGAACCACCTCCTTCCATTCTTCCATTAACTGATCGTGTTAAATAACACTGCTGAGAAATCACTGAACTTGACTTTATCCAGTCTGTGGACGTGACGTGACCCTAGTGATTACTGATCGGCTGTCTCAGTGTCACCTGCGAAAAAATCAATCACGTTCTAGAAAAGAAAAGGAAAAAACATCTACTTTCAAAGCTGCTTCATACAGTACCGAGGACTTTGATAGAAATGTAGTGGAGTAAAAAATATGATATTTGTCTTTCAAATGTAGTGAAGTTAGTCATAAGTTTAAAAAAAAATACTACTCAAAGTACAGATACTCAGTGTACTTAAGTACAGTACTCAAGTAAATGTACTTCATTACTGTCCACCTCTGATATTTAAAATAGATACTGTAAGGACGTAGCCTAGTCTGTAAAACTAAGCTCTAAATGATTTATCATACAGTACTCTTTCTACATGTTTCTTATTATTTTCTGCTACTCCTGTAAGTAATTTAACATCCAACCCCAAGTCCAAAAAAGTTAGGTTGCTGTCTGAAATGTGAATGAAAGCACAACGCAATGATTTGCAAATTGTTTTGACCAATATTCAATTAAATACAATACAAAGTCAAGATATTTAATGTTCAAACTGATCAACTTTTGTGTCTCTTTTTTTTTTGTTTGTTTTTTTTGTTTTTTTTAAATATACACTCACACAATTTAATATAAACCACACAATTTAGACCCAAGTAAACTGACGGACCTCTGCACTGTGCATGTACAGAGGAGCAATGAGTGGTAGTTTGGTTTGCATATTTAAAATAAAATAAAATAAAATAAAATGTAGCACTTCTGTTACCACAAAAGTTCAAACAACTTGAACACTTACAAACAATTTAGCTTTTCATGATAATCATGCTTAGTGTGTGTGTGTGCACGCGCTTCCAGACAAAAGATCTGAAGCTGAATTCTGAATCTTTCGCTAAGTTAACCAACGGAAATGCTTATTCACATTTGTTAGCTATGGTTTCGTTACGCACAACTGCTTTTTTGACAACGTTACTTCCCTTTACGGGCAGCACGGTGGTGTAGTGGTTAGCGCTGTCGCCTCACAGCAAGAAGGTCCTGGGTTCGAGCCCCGTGGCCGGCGAGGGCCTTTCTGTGCGGAGTTTGCATGTTCTCCCCGTGTCCGCGTGGGTTTCCTCCGGGTGCTCCGGTTTCCCCCACAGTCCAAAGACATGCAGGTTAGGTTAACTGGTGACTCTAAATTGACTGTAGGTGTGAATGTGAGTGTGAATGGTTGTCTGTGTCTATGTGTCAGCCCTGTGATGACCTGGCGACTTGTCCAGGGTGTACCCTGCCTTTCGCCCGTAGTCAGCTGGGATAGGCTCCAGCTTGCCTGCGACCCTGTAGAAGGATAAAGCGGCTAGAGATAATGAGATGAGATGAGACTTCCCTTTACCGCATGTGAGCACTGAAAGTAGTTGTTTTCTGCATTGTTTTTGAAAAAAATACATGGCTTTGAATCCATATTTGAGACTTTCTCTCTCTTTTTGCAGCTTGAAGACAAGCTGAAGCCATCCATCCATTATCTGTAACCACTTATCCTGTGCAGGGTCGTGGGCAAGCTGGAGCCTATCCCAGCTGACTACGGGCGAAAGGCGGGGTACACCCTGGACAAGTCGCCAGATCATCACAGGGCTGACACATGGAGACATACAACCATTCACACTCACGTTCACACCTACGGTCAATTTAGAGTCACCAATTAGCCTTTGATTTTTATTTTTTTTTATTTGTTTATTCAATATTAAAATGTTAGTGCAAACATAATATATGGATGACACAAGAAAGTACATGTACTTATTTCCATTGTGGTCCATTATAAAAAAAAAAATACAAGTAACATGGTTCACTAGCACCAATAAAAAATAGTTATCCATTGGTAAGTACAGAGATATATTAAAAGTGGAAAATTACATAAAATACAAAATGACTGGATTCTTGACTGTTAAAGGGGAACTGAAGTCATTTTTAAACTTGCTTTATTTCTTAATTAACATGTTTATTCAATTACGTTTTCGGTTTTAGTAACCTTATATCGTGACTCGTAACGGCAACTGATTGCAATTAAATATTATGCTTATCGGCCTATTCGGTTTTTACCCATGTTGAATTTAGTTCGTTTGGTCCACGGCGGGCGTCGCTTATCCGCGCGATCTTCACGAGACTTGTGTGAGACTTCGAAACGTGAAGCATCAGCCAGGTGTCAGTGCTGCCATTTTGAAAACTGTTTCCCAAATGAATTATTGCACAAAAACAAGTTTAAATGACAATTACTGCCTACTTTTTTCAAACTTTCCTGATTGCTATCAAAACAAACAAAACTTCTGGCTTGATTACATCAGCATTCGAAAGAGGGCGCGCACGTCTTTTGACAACGTTGGCAGGTGTTGGTCACTTTGATTTCCGCTGTACGTTTTACTTCCATCCTACGATGTCTCGCACAGGTCTCAACGAATCTCGTTTACGGCCATCGCTTTGACATATGGACTGATGTATTACATAGCTTATTTTCAAACACTCATAACTTGCTATAGCAGTGACAAAATAGCGATCAAAAATGCATTCCTGTATTTAATAAAATGAGAATTTTGATAACAAAAAATTGCCTTCAGTTCTCCTTTAAGACTTTCAAATAAAACATTTTAACTAGAAATTTGAACTGAGATTTACTCCTAGCGCCTTTGACATTTGATGATAAACCCTTCCATAATAAAATACTAGAATAAAAGAGTGATGTTTTACCATGAGAATTTACTCTAGAGATCTGGAAGGATGTAGCACTATGTCTTGTGGTAATTACATGTTAATTTGAATGGGGTCATCAAATAGCTTGGTGTAGTTTCGCTGTACATATTTAATTTTAGCTGTTTAACATGTAATTCCACTGACAACATACCAACCACCTCAAACTCCTGAGCACTCGGCCTAACCTGCATGTCTTTGGACTGTGGGGGAAACCGGAGCACCTGGAGGAAACCCACACAGACATGGGGAGAACATGCAAACTCCATACAGAAATGTCTTTATTGGGTACTGGGCTCGAACCCAGAACCTTCTCGCTGTGAGGCAACAGTGCTAACCACTACACCACCATGCCATGGTGTAGTGGCACGGTGAAGACAAATAATATTAATGCAGTGGACATGTAAGTTTCACAACTTTACATGTGAAAATAGAGGCCAGGATGGATCACCTTGGAACCCACACCCAAGTTGTGACTGACTTTCGAACTAATTTATAACCTTCATTTGGACTCCCCCCGGCCAAAAAAAAAAGGAGCACCTTTGACTTCATTCAAAGGATCTTGTTGAACCTGGGAGTAGGTGACTTAAGGCCAGAACTCCAGAGTTTGAAAAATGCACTTAAAACATTAAAAACTCTTCATTTAGACTGAAATTTGTTTTTGTTCAAATAAAAAAGTACTTCTGACTGAGAATTCTTTGTTGTTCTTACTTTATTTTTCTAAGGCAATCGGTTCCTTGAATTCTATTAGGTAAGCAGGACTCTCTTGTTAAGTCACATAAACTTGGTTATACAAATTGGTAACACTTAAATGACCATGTATGTGTACATGCTATTTAAAGTCAACTTAAATAAAAAAAAGCATGAAGTAAATTTAACTTGAAAGTAACAGTTATATTTACTTAAAGTAGGAACAACTCAACTCAGTAGAGTGAGCACAACTATGTCTTAAGTAAACTTGAATATTAGTCATTAAGTAAACATAACATGAAGATAATGGTTGTATTTACTTAACAATTTCAAGGTAACCAGTTCTCTGAATTTCTTTAAGTAAGAGGATTTTGTCAAATTTTACAGTGTAGGTAAGAAGTAACCAAGTAAGACATGAGTAAAATAAGT
Organism: Neoarius graeffei; assembly: GCF_027579695.1. Lineage (NCBI taxonomy): Eukaryota > Metazoa > Chordata > Actinopteri > Siluriformes > Ariidae > Neoarius > Neoarius graeffei. The sequence continues at coordinate 21,457,767 of NC_083586.1, forward strand.
GAGATGTCAATAAGTAGATCAACATAAAAGTCAGAATTTTTAAAGAAAATTTAAGTAAGAATTAAGTAAAATAACTAAGTAAGGCAGTAGCTTAGTATATAAAGTCTATAGGTGAGTCTATAGGTAAGTAAGTAAAGTCTGTAGGTAAGGAAGTAAAAGTAAATAATTAAGCCTATAGGTAAGTATTTAGGTAAATTAAGTAAGTAAAACATGAGTAAAATAAGTAGATCAATATAAAAGTCAGAATTTTTAAAGAAAATTTAAGTAAGAATTAAGTAAAATAAGTAAGGCAGTAGGTTAGTATATAGTCTATAGGTGAATCTATAGGTAAGTAAAAGTAAATAATTAAGCCTATAGGCAAGTATATATATAAATTAAGTTAGTAAGTAAATAAGTAAAAGTAAGAAGTCTATTGGTAAGTATTTAGGTAAATTAATTAAGACAAGTAAAATAAGTAAGATAGAAGTAAGTTGATAAACATGAAAGTAAGACTCAGATGAGCAAAGAAAAGTAAGAATTAAATAACTGTCTAGGGATGTAAGTAATTAAATATGTAATGAATGAAGCAAGAAGTAAAAGTAAGAAGTACGTAAAACATAAAAACAAACAAGATGTTAGTAGGTACAAGTATACATAAAACTTGTTTTTTAAGAAAAGTTCAGTAAATTAAGCAAAAAAATCTATATGTAAATACACAGTAAATAAGTAAGAGGTTGGTTAAATAAATAAGACATGAGTAAGCAAGTAGATATAAAAATAAATAAGAAGCTAAATAAGTAAATCTGTAAGAATTAATTCCATAAAAATCTATTGGTAACTAAGTAAGTTAAAAATAACTAAACAGCTTTTTTTTTTTTTTTTTTTAAAAAGGAAGAACTAAGTAAATTAAATAAGGAAGGAAGTAGATTGTAATTGCTATGGGGTAAAGCATATGTTTTGGTACCTCTCACCTGCAATAGTGTAGAATGCTGTGACGACCAGCATAAGGACAGTAGAGAGGTAAAGATTCCAACCCAAACATACCTGAATAAACAGGGCCCCAGAATACAGGTCTGTCTGCATACACACACACACACACACAGAAATCTCATATGTGTGATACATGTTGTCTGTACATTTGCAGCTATAATGCCAGATATGTCAGGTGTGTGTGTGTGTGTGTGTGTGTGTGTGGACACTCACTGAGATTTTGGTAAATACGGATAACATCAGACTGAGGGCTGACAGGTACATGCGAATTCTCTCTCCGCCAAACCGTCGACCCAGATACTCAGGCATTGTGACAATCTGAGAAAGTGTGTGTGTGTGTGTGAGAGAGAGAGAGTGAATAACTTCAGTGTTTCGACTTAAGCATTTCTCCATGCAGGCCCAGTTAATAACACATTAAAACAGTAGTGTGTCTGTGTGTGTATGTGTGTGTGTCAGTGTCAGAGCCTCAGACATACCCCAGAGGACACATACACTGGGACAAAGATCCAGGCAAGGGCCAAAAGTACATAGGTTGCCTGGAAAGAAAAGCTCGTGACAGTTTTAATAAGAAAACCGACATCTGTCGCCCCCTGGTGTTCTGAATAATAATTGCACCTTATAGGCTGTTCTCAGAAAATAATCAACAGGTTTGTGTGATGAAGTAAAGTTACAGATACCACCAAGAAGTTGATTGTTTTCCAATGACAGCATGTCCCAAAGCATTTTATTCATCTTATACCACATCGGCAATAAAATTATTAATAAATGAAAAGCACAGATGAAGTGATCTGGACTGGTAACGAGACTCACGTTCCATTCAAACCCTGCCACAGCGATGCCTCCTGCTGCCCCGGTGCCAGCCAAACCGATAAACAGCCCTGATCCTTCACTACTGGCAAACAGAGATGCTCCAATCTACACAATACACACATTTGTATTAACACACAAAATTGTCTATCTACAGTGCCTTGCAAAAGTATTCATACCCCTTGATCTTTTTCACATTTTTCCACCTTACAACCACAAACTTAAAAGTTTTTTTATTGAGATTTTATGTGATAGACCAACACAGAGTAGCACATAATTGTGAAGTGAAATGAAAATGATAAATGGTCTTCAAAATTTTAAACAAATAAAAATCTGAAAAATGTGATGTGCATTAGTATTCAGCCCCCCTGCGTCAATACTTTGTAGAGCCACCTTTTGCTGCAATTACAGCTGCAAGTCTTTTGTGGTATGTCTCTACCAGCTTTGCACATCTAGACACTGAAATTTTTGCCCATTCTTCTTTGCAAAATAGCTCAAGCTCAGCCAGATTGGATGGAGAGCGTCTATGAACAGCAATTTTCAAGTCTTGCCACAGATGCTCAATGGGATTTAGGTCTGGACTTTGACTGGGCCATTCTAACACATGAATATTCTTTGAACTAAACCATTCCATTGTAGCTCTGGCTGTATGTTTAGGGTCATTGTCTTGCTGGAAGGTGAATCTCCTTCCCAGTCTCAAGTCTTTTGCAGCCTCCAACAGGTTTTCTTCCAGGATTGCCCTGTATTTAGCTCCATCCATCTTCCCATCAACTCTGACCAGCTTCCCTGTCCCTGCTGAAGAAAAGCATCCCCATAGCATGATGCTGCCACCACCATGTTTCACAGTGGGGATGGTGTGTGCAGGGTGATGAGCAGTGTTAGTTTTCCGCCACACATAGCGCTTTGCATGTAGGCCAAAAAGTTCAACTTTGGTCTCATCTGACCAAAGCACCTTCTTCCACATGTTTGCTGTGTCCCCTACATGGCTTCTTATGCCTGTCTTTCAACAATGGCTTTCTTCTTGCCACTCTTCCAAAAAGGCCAGATTTGTGGAGTGTACAACTTATAGTTGTCCTGTGCACAGATTCTCCCACCTGAGCTGTGGATTTCTGCAGCTCCTGCAGAGTGATCATGGGCCTCTTGGCTGCTTCTCTGACCAGTGCTCTCCTTGCTCGCTCTGTCAGTTTAGGTGGACGGCCATGTCTTGGTAGGTTTGCAGTTGTGTCATACTTTTTCCATTTTTGAATGATGGATTGAACAGTGCTTCTTGAAATGTTCAGAGCTTGGGATACTTTTTTATAACCTAACCCTGCTTTAAACTTCTCCAGAACTTTATCCCTGACCTGTCTGGTGAGTTCTTTGGTCTTCATGATGCTGTTTGTTCTTCAGTGTTCTCTAACAAACCACTGAGGGCTTCACAGAACAAGTGTATTTATGCTGAGAGTAAATTACACACAGTAGGACTCTATTAACTAATTATATGACTTCTGAAGGCAATTGATTGCACTGGATTGTATTTAGAGGTATCAGAGGACAGGGGGCTGAATACTAATGCACACCACATTTTTCAGATTTTTATTTGTTTAAAATTTTGAAGACCATTTATCATTTTCGTTTCACTTCACAATTATGTGCTACACTGTGTTGGTCTATCACATAAAATCTCAATAAAAAACTTTTAAGTTCGTGGTTGTAAGGTGGAAAAATGTGAAAAAGTTCAAGGGGTATGAATACTTTTTCAAGGCACTGTACATACACACAGTACTCATTATGATATAAATATCTATCCATACGTACCCATACCCACATACTATATATACACTTATATTATCAAAAGAATGTTATTGTAATTCCTCCTCCCTATACCTCATAAAGATATGTTCCTTATACCTTTTTTTGAACTGATTTATAGTTGTACATTTCATGAGCTCCACATTCAAACTGTTCCATAGCTTTACTCCACAAATAGAAATACTGAACATTTTTATTGTTGTCCTAGCACTGCTAATTTTAAATTTCAGTTTCCCCCTCCAGCGTGTCCTGGGTCTTCCCCAGGGCCTCCTCCCGGGAGGACATGCCTGGAACACCTCCTCAGGGATGCATCCAGGGGGCATCCGGAAGAGATCCCTGAGCCACCTCAGCTGATTCCTCTCGATGTGGGGGAGCAGCGGCTCTACTCCAAGCTCCTCCTGAGTGACTGTGCTTCTCAACCTATCTCTAAGGGAGCGCCCAGCCACCCTGCAAAGGAAACTCATTTCGGCCGCTTGTATCCGCGATCTTGTTCTTTCAGTCATTACCCAAAGCTCATGACCATAGGTGAGAGTTGGAACGTAGATTGACCAGTAAATCGAGAGCTTCGCCTTTTGGCTCAGCTCCTTCTTCACCACAACGGACCGGTAAAGCGACCGCATCACTGCGGAGGCTGCACCGATCCGCCTGTCAATCTCATGCTCTATCCTTCCCTCACTCATGAACAAGATCCCGAGATACTTAAACTCCTCCACTTGAGGCAGAACTTCTCCACCAACCTGGAGAGGGCAAGCCACCCTTTTCCGGTCGAGAACCATGGCCTCAGACTTGGAGGTGCTGATTCTCATCCCAGCCGCTTCACACTCGACTGCAAACCACCCCAGTGCATGCTGAAGGTTCTGGTTTGAAGAAGCCAACAGGACAACATCATCCGCAAAAAGCAGAGATGAAATCCTGTGGTTCCCAAACAGGATTCCTTCTGGCCCCTGGCTGCACCTAGAAATTCTGTCCATAAAAATTATGAACAGAACCAATGACAAAGGGCAGCCCTGCTGGAGTCCAACATGCACTGGGAACAGGTCTGACTTACTGCCAGCAATGTGAACCAGACTCCTGCTCCGTTCGTACAGGGACCGGACAGCCCTTAGCAAAGAGCCCCGAACCCCATACTCCCGAAGCACCCCCCACAGAATACCATGAGGGACACGGTCGAATGCCTTCTCCAAATCCACAAAGCACATGTGGACTGGTTGGGCAAACTTCCATGAACCCTCGAGCACCCTATGAAGGGTATAGAGCTGGTCCAGTGTTCCGCGACCAGGACGAAAACCGCATTGTTCCTCCTGGATCCGAGGTTCAACTATTGGCCGAATTCTCCTCTCCAGTACCCTGGAGTAAACCTTCCCAGGGAGGCTGAGAAGTGTAATTTCCCCTATAATTTGAGCACACTCTCTGGTCCCCTTTCTTAAAAAGAGGGACCACCACCCCAGCC